>NW_015971241.1:0-191106 GCF_000769745.1 Penicillium expansum
TAGTAAATACTAAGTCTTTAGGCTTTAATTTAGGGTATTAGAACCCTACTAGCTATATTAACTAAGTTAACTTTTAGTCCTAATATACTTAGTATATTAATAATCTATCTAATATTTTAATATAATTAGTCCTAAAATTAACTAGTAAGCCTCCCTTTATTATTAACCTATAAGATATTAGATTACTATAGAAATTAAGTAAGTATTTAATATTATATAGCTTTATCCTAACTACCTTCTTTAATATAGGGCTAATACTATAAATAACTATAGTATCTATCCTATTAATAGTTATCTCTATATCTCCTACTTTAATATTATTATAGATATTATTAAAGGTTAAGAATAACTCTTAGTTATTATATATATAGACTTAAACGCTAGTATTAATAACCTATCTTTTCTTAGCTAGTTAGGCCTTATCTTAAGTAGATATAACTATTATTTTAGGGATAACCTTAAGGATAACCTTAGGAATAACCTTAGGGTTAAAAGGTTTAGATTTAATAGTAAGAAATCTAAATATAGTATCTTCTATAGTAGTATTTATTTATTAAGAGCTTATTTCTTTATCCTTAGCTATCTCTATATACTTACTATCTATAAAGGCTTTCTAGTTAGGGTTAGCCTTTATAGCTCTCTCCTATTATTACTTATATATTAGTATAAGCTTATAGGATACTAGCTTATTCTTTAGATATATATCCTAGTATTTCTATAGTAAGTACCTAGAATTAAATCTTTTATAAGGGTATTATTTCTTCTAGATTAGTATTTCTTCCCTTTACTTAGCTTTTTTATAACCTTATTATATTAAGAAAATAACTCTAAAGACTCCCTTTTAAACTCTAGGTCTACTATAGGTAATATTCTAATAAGATCTATATCTATTAAGAAGGTTAGTAAAGGATATATTATTTCCCTTATATAACTTAATTATCTATAGTTTATAAAAGGCTAATAATATAGTTAAAATAGTATTAAGGAATTAGAATCTAATAAACTCTACAGTAAGGTATAAAGGCGATAATACGATCTATTTGTAGTATAGATTTATTTAATTAGAACGATTCCGGGCTTATAACTAATAGAAATCACTGGTATTGTAATATATGGTTTAAAATAACAGATGTGTATGACTCTAACTGACTAAAATAACAAATTCCTCTATTTAACAATCTGCTTAGGCATAGTTAACTAAGCTCACTATATATTTTATATAGGGCCTACTATCACAGCGGCCCATGTATTTTCCGAGGTATTGAATACTCGGTTTCCCAGTCATATATTGTAATATAGCTTTTAACAATTAACTTTAGATATTTATAGATAGATATAGTTAAAGTAATAATTTCTTTATTAATCCTTCTTAAGAGTATTTCTTTATTAAGTCTAGTAATAGGGATTACTTATAATAGGGCTTTTATTAATACTTCTTTATTAGCTTTAAATCTTAGGGTTATAAAGTTATTTATAGCCTTTAAATTAATAAAAGTCTAAGCTCTTCTTTAAAGTAAGGTTATATATAACTTAATATATATCCCTATTATAATAGCTACTAGGTATATTATAAGTTAACCCTTATAATTATATATCTACTATCTATTATACTATACTTTTTAGTATTTAAGCCTCTATTCTAGTTTACTTATCTACTATAGTAGTTTTAAATTAATACTATAATCTAATTTTACTAACCTATAAGTAGTATATATCTTATTATAATATATAATACTAGCTATCTTACTATATTCTAAGTATTATATATATCTCTTATATATATATATATAGGTTTTTTATATAGGTATCCTATTAAGTTATTACTTTTCTCTATAATTCTAAGGAGATAATATTCTAATCTATTAGTCTAACTTCTTTTTTAAAAAGGACCTTTAAATACTCTAGCCTCTTTATAACCTTAATTATAATACCTAAGGCTCTCTTACTTAGCTAAGTCTTTATATCCCTTTCCTAAGATTATATAATATCTATAGTAGATTTCTTAACCTATTATTCTTAGGTTATTATTCTTAAGGTTAGGCTCTTATACTTATATTAACCCTATATTAATTATCTTAAAAGGATAGTAGGTCTAGGATAGATTTACTCTTAAGATTATAGTCTTAGGTCTATATAAGTCCTTAAATCCTTATTTAATATCTTTATTACTTTTAAGTCTTATAAAGTCTTAACTTTATAATACTTATAGGATATATTATATTTACTCTTAACTTTCTACTATATCCTAATTTATTTCTAGATATTTAAATTCTAGCTTATTAGCTAATCTATTAATATATAGGCTACCTATTATTATCTTTTCTAGGCTTAAGGTTCCCTATCTTATTAAAAGATCTTTTAGGGATTCTATTCCTAAGTAGTTACCTTAGACTTCTTAGATTATATATAGTTCTTTTTATATTACTTATATATATTACTATTTTTTAAATAGTTTCTTTTACTTATATTTAAATACCTAATATCTTAGTTTCTTATAAATAAAATAAAGATTCTTCTATTAATACTCTTTTTACTTTTTTTATATAATATTTAATTCTATTAGTTTTAAGCTATATAGGTTAGGGTCTTAAGGTACCCTATTCTTATAGTACTTATATTTAAATTAGTTAAATCTATAGATTTTTTCTTTCTTCTACTAATCTATTTCTTTTTACTTATATTACTATTTATTAATATAGTTATTAATTTTAACTATAATAGTAATAAGCTAGTTTAAGGTATTAGGTCTATTAATCCTTACTAATTTATCTTTTATATCTAACTTAAGCCTAGCTTTAAAATATAAGATATATATTTAATTAGATAGATTTAAGTAAGAGATAATCTATTATAACTTAAAGGTATATATTAATATATTAGTTTATTATCTAATCTTTTATAATTTCTACTTAGCTATTTTAGTAGTATTAATATCTCTAAATATTTATTCTAAATATCTTTAGAAGTTACTATAATATTTAAAGATTTTAGTAGTTATAGCTAATTATTCTTCTAATAATTTCTTATAGTAGTCTTAGATATAAGGTTTAAACTAGTTCTAGACTTAGCCTTATAAATAAGTTAATATAAAAATTACCTTATTAGCTTTACTAAGTAACTTAATTTTATTTATATTAAGATATATATCTATCTAAGTAAAGAATCCTTATAACTTAATTTAGGTTCCTTTAAAGTACTTAGCCTTAAGTAATATTAATACTTTAATAATATTAGTAGGTATAAAAGTAATAACCTACTTTTTAATCTAAGTAAAATAGTTATTAACTTTACTAAACTTAGTTTTTACTCTAGATCTTAATTTATTAAGCTTAGTAGTTAGTTCTAAGATCTTTTATTTAAGTATAGTAATCTTACTCTTCTTTTCTATTAATATTCTTTTAAGTTTTATATTAGAGTTATCTTTAGCTATAAAGGTCTTAATAGGCTCCTTACTAGTCTTCTTTCTTCTAATAATATAAGATATATTATTAGTTTTATTAACTTAAAATTATATTTAAGATAGTCTTTAATATATTATATACTACCTAACTAGTTATAGTTATATTAGAAGCTTTTCTATTATACTTACCTATACTAATCTTCTAATATTAATAATCTATCTCTTAACTAAGCTATTACTATATATAATCTTATCTAGCCTAAGTCCTTTTAAGGGTATTAGGGAATAATACTAGGTAGAGCGCTAGATAGAATAATACTATAGTATTAGTCTACTTATAGGTATTATTAAATAATAATATAGTAAGTAAGTTAATAAGGTTATAGGGTAAATATAAGTAATAATATATAATTAAAGATAAAGAACTAAACTAAGTATATAAGAGAGTATCCTTATATATCCTTCGTTCCTACTCCTTAAGATATACCCCCGAGGGGTATATCTACTAGAGTTATAGTAACTTCCTACTCCTACTTAGTATTAGTAGGGAGTTATATTTATATAATCTAGGCGGTTAAGAGTACTCTAAGTTCTTATAGAGTAGAATTACTATTTACTAATTATAGGCCGAAAGTAGCTGCCTTCTAGCTGGCCCTTTTCTGCTGTTATACTATACGTGAGTAATAACTAATCTCCTTAGTTAGCTCTCGGTGGCCTATTAGTATGCCTTGTGGGTCACCACTGTTTGGTGATAGATAGGTCTGTAATAATAAGTATTACTTTATAATCTTTAAGTATTTTTATACTATTCAAAAAGATATAAATAAGAAAGATATATATTATAGTATAACTATTATAACTAGATATCTTAAGATATCTACTTATAAAAGGGCTATAAGTAAAGGTTAGTAATAAAGGAGATTTAATAAATTTATTTAATTAATAATATAAATATCCCTTTACTATAATTTATATTACTAATATAATTAAAATAAAATAATATTATTTAAGAGCTATTCTCTAAGGTAGCTTAAAAGAATAATCTATTATAGTTTATTATAATTAATTAACTTCCCTTTTACTTTATTAAATATCTAATATTTTAATAGATAATATTATAAGTATATTTAGCCCTAAGCCTTTTATTTATCCCCTCTATTAATATTATTTAATATTAACTATCTACTTATATTAAAAAATACTAATAATTTATATTTAATCTACTTTTAGTAGATATAAAAATCTTAATTATATTAGATTACTAGACTTTACTATTTAGATAAGTATTTATAGTAATTACTAACTATTTTAATAATATTGATTAATTTTATTAGAAGATACTTCTTAGGTTTAAACCCTTTAAAAGTACTTATATTAGTACTAATCTAAATAGTATTCTTTTAAAGATACTTACTAATTATAATATCTAAGATTATATATTTAGGTTAACTATAGATAATATATTAAATAATAAGACTCTTATTAACTTATTATAATAGGCTTTATTAAGTAATATTTATATTATTTAAATATCTTATTTTATATATATTATTTAATTAAGTCTAAACTAACTTCTTAATTATTTAAAAATAGTCTTTTAAAATAATATAACTAAGACTAAATAGTCTAATTACTAATTAATACTTATAAAAATAAATACCTAAAGTAAAAACTATAGTATATTTTATATTTTAAATAAAGTATAGTATTTTACTATTTATATTTAGGCTAATCTCTAATATTATAAAATATTTATTAGTTTTTAGCCCTTTAAATAGGTACTTATACTACTTTAGAATATAAAGACTAGGTAGAACTTAATATTTCTTATATTTTATTCGGTAAAGAGGCTTTATAATTTCTTTAATATATTCTATATAGACTATAACTATAAAGAGATAGTACTAAATAATAATAAATAATATTAGATTAATTACCTTCTTTATTTTATAAAGCTATTTTATAAATATACTCTTATACTTTTAAAGAGTTAAGATATAATTATATATTTAATATTTTAGATTTATAATATATTATTTAAATATCTTAAAAAGTCTATTAAATAACTTTAATAAAAGTATATCTTATAAAAATAATAGATACTTTCCTCCTTTAAAGCTAGTTAATTAAAGCTTAATAAGTGCTATTTATAGATAGATTATAATTATAATTATATTTATATAATTAATATTATACTAATATTAAATAATAGATTCTAATTCTTTCTTATTAATAATTAGATAAAGAAATAGTATAATAAATATTAAACCTTATTTTAAAATACTCTTTTACTTTATTAAAAATATTAACCTACTAATTAAAGCCTAATAATCTTTTCTTTTAGATTAAAGCTAAATATAGCTCTTTATAATCTACTTTATTAAAGAAATCTAAAGTAAAGCTAATTAATAATAAAATAACCTAGTATTTTAATAGTAGTAAATTATACTTTTTTTCTAGTCTTATTTTAATAAATATTAATTACTAATTTTATATAGATATTATTAATTTTAAATTATTACCCTTTTAATAAAAGAACTATAGCTATTTTTTTATAATTACTTTATTTATATAAGATATTCTTATAATTCTAGTAACTAATATAAGTATAGAATAATTATTTAATATTACTTATAATATTTATTATTATTACTATAATTATATAAAGGCTAAGACTATTAAAGAGTTAATACTATTCCTTTATATATTAATATTTAACCTTAAATTATATAAGGTAAAAGAATTTATATAATTCTTCTCTCTAAATAAGATTAAAGTATTAAAAAAGGAAAAGGATAATAAGCTTAATAATATTAAATTTAAATAGATTAATAATATAAAAGAATAGCTTAAGAGTTCTAAGGGTTTAATTAATAATATTAATAATAATATTAGTAATAATAATACTAATAATCCTTTATTACTAAATTATAGTACTTAACTATATATATTAAGGAAAAAAAAGAAGTATATAGAGGATAATATATATTAGTCTTATTAGTTTATACTAGAATTAATTATAATATATTAATATATACTTAAATAAATCAATAATTTCTTAAATTTAAAGTAAATAATATAATCAAAATACTTAAAATTACTAGGAATTCCTATATTATTTATATAGTTATAAGAAATTAGTATATTTATATTATTTAGTTAAAGGGGGGGGGGCTCGGGGCCCCCCCCCTTTTAAGCTAGGGGCCTAACCTAAAAGCCTAAAGCCCGCTATAAGCTTTAGGAATAAGCCTAAAACCCAACCCTTTTAAGGGTCGAGTTGGGTCAGGTTTTGGGCTTTTTGAGCTTTGCGGAAGTCTAGTCCAGCTATAGGGTTTGTCTAGCTATGGGGTGAAATATGTTAGATATTAAGAAAATAGCCTAACTTTTTATTAATAATATTATTTAAGTAATAAAGATATTAGAAATAATTATATTAAATAAAAGAGGTTAATTTATTTTAGAATTCTAGACTAAATTCTATTAAGTCCTTAAAATTAACAGAAAACTATTAATAGCCTATTATCCCTAAATAGATAGTTAAAGTAAGATTATAAATTAGTATATAGTATAAAGATTATATCTATATATTAAGTATAATCAGAATAATTAATTAGAAATCCTACTAATAATAGACTTTATAACTTTGATCCTTTTTTAAGATATAATAAAATAATTACTATTTTTTATTTAATAAAAATATAAATCTATTATATTATTTAATTAGAAAGATTAGAATACTTTAATATAGAATAAATAGAATATAATAAATATACTTTTTTAACTATAAGAGATTTAAGAAGAAACTAGAAAGTAGATTATTAAATCCTAATAATTATAGATATTATAGGTAAATAAATACTAATAAGAAAAAGATTTTAAAGTAAGTAATTATATTTTTATTACTATAAAAGATTAATAACTAGCTTATTTAATTAATAGCCTATATAAGATTATTAAGAAAGTTAGAAATATATATAAACTTAACCTATTTAATTTAATTTAAATATACTTTATCTTTAACCTAAGTAAACTAAAGAAAGTTATAATAACTAAACTATTAAATAGATAATACTTTAATCCTCCTCTACTAATATAGGTTAACTAAAAAGATAAATAAGAAGTTAAAAAGATATTAGATTTAAGAACTTACTACTAGAAACTATAATATTAAGTATAATAGCTAGGTTATAATATAGATTTATAGTAATACCTAACTAGTAATTTTAAGTATATACTATAGAAATTATAAGATTTCTATAATAAAGAACTAATAAAACTAAGTCCTTTTCTATAATTATAGAAGTAGATAGATATAGTATAGCATAATAACTTCCGAATCCTAGATAATTATATTAATAATAATAAACTAGTATTTAGGGACTAAATATATTCTTAGTTAGGGGTTATATTATAATCTAAGAGATAATAATCGTTATTCTACTATTATTAACCGCTTTCTAAGAAAGGATAAGCGAAGAAGGATAATATTTACCAAGATTGTATCAGGTCCCTATAAGGAATAATTACTCCTCAATCCTTCTTCCTTTCTCCTTTCCCTCTTTGTACTTAATATTCTTATTGAAATACACTCTTTGAATTAAGAACTAGCTGGTAACATTTTATATATAACTTTATAGTATAACCTTACCCTAAAGGTAAGTCCTTATCCTATTTTATAATAACTAATTTTATTTCACTACTAAGCTAGATTCTAGCCTAAACTATTTATAAAATATCCTTAATATAAACCTTAGTATTTATAAGTTCCTTTCTAAAGCCCTCTGAGGTTGTATAAAAGTACTATTATAGTCTAAAGTTTAAGGTTCGTTATACCGAATACTTATCTAAAAAGATCTATAACTAAAAGCTTCCCTAGCGCTATTTCCTTACGAATATAAGCCTCTTTTTTATAAAAGAGGGCTTAATTAGTATCTTCTATCTTAATCGCTGTTTTCTAAGTCTAAATCGCTTTAAAATTTAATATATAATAGAGGGTAATAGATATCAGGTTATAGTAGTACCTAGCTATTTATAGGTCTAAAACGGATACCGGCGGGCCTATAGATAAACTTAATAATAGGCTCATTTAGTAAGTATAAGGGACAGCCAATTTTCTTATAATTTTCTAATTTTTCATTCTCTAAGTAGCGTTTAATTATATTAAAAATAGTCTTGTAGGTATAGCCAAAATCATTAGCTAGTTAAACCTATATAGAGAGAGCTATTATTATAGGCGTATATAATAGCTACTCTTTGCTTAGTAGAAAGCTACGCCGATTTGCTATTTTTTGGTCCTATTTTCATTAGATGCGAAGCAGTGTGGGTAGTGTAGGAAGAAAAAAAAAACATGGGTTGGTTGCCGGGTCAAATTGAAGTGGGGCAGTGGGTAAGAACATATGACCAGTATCTGTAGGTTAAGATGTTTAGGCAATCGAAATGTATCATTGAGAGTGATTCTATTAAAAATCTAGAATGGCTCATTCTATCACAAGGCATATTGAAATATTAAATACATTATCACATTACTATCCCGAAGATAATAAGTGTCATGAGAAACTACACCCTCACTGGACGATGTCCAGGACCACTGTAGAGAAATACCCGAATAGGGATTTGAAGAGGCAAGCATAACGTAGACGAAGAAAAGTAAACATGCAAACGGCTTACTGGGCCTTCGAAACCTTGGCCTTGTTTTCCCTTCGGCGCTTCAGCGCCTCTGGGGTGTATTCGGTGTCAAGGCAATAATCCCACCACCGGAAGCTGCTGGCATAGTTGCCAATGAACTTCTCATGGTGGAGATCATGATGATCGGCACCAGCCCAGAAGGGAAGGAAATGGTGCAGACTCCAAGGTAATTCATAACCACTGTGAGCATCAATGGCCTGGAACAAGCGCAAGACGATCCAGATGTACATGGTGAGAATGTGTAGTTCACCTGTCATCGCACACCAAACGATCGGGCACCCGATAGTTCCGAAGCCCAAGATCATCACCTCGATTGGGGAGGCATATTCAGCAGCCAAGCCGAAAGGGGCCGAGTACTGGTGATGAATTTTGTGAATGGCCTTGTAGAGGGGACCCCAATGAAGAGCACGGTGGGAGAAGTAATGCCAGGTATCCTCCATCACAAAGAAGATTGCAATCTGATATGCCATGGTCCAAAGGGTAGGGAATGGAATCGAAGTTGAGAGTCCACAGAATTGTGCCAAGGGGTGGAAGAGCCTATAGCATGTATGTTAGACCCATTAAAAATTCCAGAATTCCAAAGAGATTATCAATTCGTACCAAATCTGAGGGAGTTCCACAGTGAAATGACTCAAGAGCACGAATTTGGCGCAATCCCACTGTTCTCGTAGCGATGGGACCTTGTTCTGCATAGTATTAGAGATGACCGTATGAACTGAATAGTGCTACTTACACCCTGAATCTTGTAGCGGTTGAACATGCCCAATGTGTCGATGAAAATCCAAGGCAGCGAGCGACCAAAGTAGACCAATTCATGCATAGCGAATGACATGATTCCAGTGGCCAGGACATCGTTCTGCATCCAAGCATACCAGGCTGCCCACAACCTCTCTGCCACATTCAGCTCCGCATTGTACTTGCCAATCTCCTCGAATTGGCCCCAGTATGTCCCTGAGGACAAGACCGTTGAATTCCTATATGGGATGTTAGATACTATAACAGGTAAAGGACATGATCACCATACATTGTAAAGGTCGTCTCTTTTCAGAATGCAAAGAGTAAGGAAAAGCAGAAATGAGGAAGTCAGAAAGGCAGAAAGGCAGAATGAAGAAAGAAAGAGGAAAGAAGATAATGCGCTGTGAAACCAAAGCTAGAGTGATTCTATCAAAGGGTTATAAAGAAAAAAAAAAGGGATACCTGGGTAAGATCAAGAAGATCAAGGACAGTCCAATCCCGACGTGGCGAGATCATCTTTTTTTTTTTCCTTCCCCCCTGAACGTAGGGGTAAGGCCACTGGCAAGCCGATCCCTATCCGAGATCACCCCACCTGCATAAAATCAGGTAATGCGGATTTCGCTGCTTTTTGTTTGGTTGAAAAAAAAAAAAAAAAAAATGGGGACTCCAGCAAAAAAATCCAGACCGTTTACTAAGACCTATTTCTATATATATTCAACATACATCTTACGATATATATATATATTTTCTTGAGACTTGAAAATAATTTGACTATGTTTTGATTTTGTAGATGACCTCGTGACCCAGTATGTTCTCTACTGTGTAGGCTCAAGTACAGTTTGCATGATTTGTATATAATGTTTGCACTGTTTACACTATCCCATGCATGACGACATCAGCCTCAATCCTGCAACTGTTGTTCCCTACGATATTCATACCGCTCTAGGTAATATGGTCAGCTTTTGCGGGTAGCTGTACCTCATACCATTGGAAGATCCTGGGATGTCTATTATACGAGAGTGAGTGTGACATAACTCCTAAAAAAAGAAACATTGTACTTAAATTGATTTTTCCCCCCTACAGAACTGTTTGTGGCGTCAACACTCAGATTGATCGCCTTCAACAACACATCTCAAGCCCACCGAGACTGGAGGCTACAGATTTATCCAATGAATCTCTTGAGTCAATTGGCCAACTGCAAGATCTCATCAACTCCATTTCGGTGACTTCCAAGACCCAATCCCTTCTACCTCCCACTCGGTTGGCAGATTTACTTTCAGATACTTTCTCTCGCCTCCAAGTACAGACCACTCTCTATGAAGGAAATAGTGCACAACTCTCGGACCATGTATGGATAGTGGCCGCAAAGGCTGCCATTCAGGCATCCGGACTAGTCATGACCACCCTCCTGGATCAAACACTTCAACTTCACGATGAGTCCTATTACTGGGGTGAGATGCTGGGGTCAATCTGGTACAGTGGTCTGTATGCTGTTCAAAAATCTCCAGAGCAACTCTGCCAGTGGACGAAGGATGTATGCATCGCTCAAACCTACCAAGGAACTCCATCCATCACTGCCAGGTGGTCTCGATTTTACCAGATTGCGCGCCAAAGTGCTTGGGGACTCGGAGGACACTCCATACGCGCCCATTTGCTGTCCCCAATAAGATCATCCCGGGCTGAAATGCGACAGAAACGAGACTTGCTTATGAAAATGAAAGACCTCCATACGAGCAGCCTTGGCCTTCTAATGGAGGGATGGCATCTTTTCGAAGCGAATGACTCCTCGACTTTAAACTCTGGGGCTATCAGCACCCAATGGTGCGATGCAGTTTACAGAGCAGTGGTCCTAATCGAAGCCATCTTTCATCATATAGCACTTGAGCCTAGCACCCACGAATTGGAACAGGGAGTATTCGCCACACTAGAGGGGGGTGTTGACAGCATTGAAATGCACACACGAGGGGAGAACCCGGTGCATAAGCCTTTGGATTTGATCGAGCGACTTATGCATGTTCTTCGAGAGAAGTTGCCAAACCATACCACGTCAATGTCATTATTCATTCGTCGCCACGGGCGCCCCTCATCCATAGTCCGCTATTGGTTACCAGTCTCGGCCGCTCTCCTTTCAGGAAGTGCATCAATGAGGTTTTTGGCCAACCGACAAGAGGAAATCACCCAGTCGATTGTCGATATCGGTTCCACCACTATCGATTTCTGGGGTAACTGGGTCGTGCATCCAATCCGAAAACTCATTGGGACGATCAGACATGATGAAAAAAGCGAGATTGCGATCATGAGCAAGAATAGCCTGCTGGCTGATCGGGCGAGTCTAGAGAGAATGGTAGTGGATTTTGTCCGCGATCGCCCGGATCTTCACCAGGGTGTGGTGGCGGATACCACCGCCATCGTTAATTCTGTCAAGGAGGGTGACTTAACTCCCGTTCTGAAAGCATATGAAAGGGACCTGCGGTCGCCATTTGTTGGAACCGTTAGAGGTGATCTCGTCCGTGCTCTTTTAATACAGATTCAGAAGACGAAGGTCGACGTGGAAATTGCCATCAGTGGTATCGATGCTTTGCTGAAGAGCCAGGAGCTTGTATTTGGGTAAGTTGGGTCTTATCTCTCCATTTTTCTTTTCTAAGTATCAATATCTTCTAGGTTCGTTGGGTTGACTCCTGGGATCTTGGTTTCCTTTGCAACTATGAGGTGGCTAGGTGGTCTTCTCGGCAGCCGACGAGGATTGCGAAAGGGCAAGCAGCGACATAAACTAAGACGTGGATTACGGTATGATTTTCTCAAACTGGCGTGCAACCTTTCACAAGGCCAATTCTGATACTTTACATACAGGAATGTGGCTCGCATTTTGACCTCTTCTGCGGTTTTATCCAATGGGACTATCGCTTACAAGGACTCTGGACAATTGATCTGCGAGGCAGAGGCTCTCCTTCAGCATGTGAGGATAATTTCTGGAAGCATGCAGTACGAAGAGTTCCGAGAAGACATCCAAGATCTCTTGAATGTCCAGAACGGAGTGGACAAGCAACTTCGCGTGATCGAAAGAATGAGATGGGCGTATTTCCAATAGGAATCGGTGGCAACAGGACGTATGAGCATATATGAAATCTGTAGTTACGCAAATCATTCATGGGAGCTCGGAAATGTATAATATTGTAGAATATTTGAGGCTTTCGGTGACATTTCCATATTACTGTATTATATATGTAGTCAAATTTATCTAACATGAATAGATGAATAATTTTTAAGTTATATCAATATATGTTGATATATGCCAATATACCAATATGTGCCTATAGATTTGAAACACTTAGGTGTTATCCCCCATGATGCTGCTTACATAACATACCGAGATCCTCCTTACCGTACCGTCATCACCTCCACTCCGTAGGTGGTGCATCGTTCTCCTTTCCTATAAAACACTCCAAAATCTTTAGCTCATGTATGCTTGATTGTGGATCCCTGCTTGAAGTTTACAATCCTGTCATACTACTGTCCTTGTATCAACTTGGGTGGATCCCCGGTTCCAGCATTTGACAAAAGCTCCTGATAAGTCCTCGGGGCAACTTGGGAAAACCATCGACCTAAACCACCTGATTGCTCCGATTCATCCTGCAGCAGGATCTACCTCTTCTGCTTTACCCCAAACCACTTCATCGATATCAACACCCCTTGTTACCTGACTTGACGAGTCTCCGGATCACCTCGGTCTCCTATCCATCTTCCACGGTGCTGCTAGCTTCGGCGCTTAAACTTCTACCCAAATATCGCCATAATCCATAATGGCTGGCACACGGAATTATGATTTCCTGGTTAGTGTCCACGGCCATTCAAACCCCAACAAATCCCCCCCCCCCAAAGTTCTGATAGTGTTAACTTCCTCATAGATTAAACTGCTGTTGATCGGGGACTCGGGCGTGGGTAAATCATGTTGTCTGTTGCGATTCAGCGAAGACTCCTTTACCCCATCATTCATCACTACAATCGGGATTGACTTCAAAATTCGTACGATCGAGTTGGACGGCAAGAGGGTGAAGTTGCAGATCTGGGACACTGCAGGCCAGGAGCGCTTCCGCACTATCACGACTGCATACTACCGAGGTGCCATGGGTATTCTGCTGGTCTACGATGTGACAGATGAAAGATCATTCCAAAGTAGGGCTCTCCCCCCCTCTCCTTATCACCTGGGTGTGTCTAACCTTTCTTTTTTTCTTCTTTCTTTTAGACATTCGAACCTGGTTTTCAAACGTCGAGCAACATGCCAGTGAAGGTGTACACAAGATCCTCATCGGAAATAAGTGTGACTGGGAAGAGAAAAGGGCGGTCTCCACCGAACAAGGCCAGCAGCTCGCCGATGAACTCGGCATTCCCTTCCTCGAGGTTTCGGCCAAGAACAACATCAACATTGAGAAGGCGTTCTACAGCCTTGCATCAGATATCAAGAAAGGGATGGACACTTCTAAGACCGAACAGTCTGGTTCTCAGGGCGTTAATATAGACCAGCAAGGCTCCGGTCCGAATGGCAACTCTGGGGGCAAGTGTTGTTAGTTGTATCACCATCCTTTTCTCTTTTGCCCATGATCTCCCTTGTCGTGTTTTAAGCTACCACATGTTTCTTATTTCCCCCCGCGCTTTCTTCTTTCCCGTCGATATCTCGTTTTTTTTTTGTTTTGCTCGCTACATCATCATGTGCCAAGATCTGAATGTCCAAGTTTTATGCCCGAAGAGTTGGCGCCTATGGACATCCGAGTATCATACAAATTTTGTCCATACTTTTGTTTCTTCTTCTTTTTTTTAAAAAAAAAGATCCTATGCTTTTATTGAATGTAAGTATATGTGTAAGTTAGAATGTAGTTAAGTACAATGTACGATGTAGATGTAGGTAGCTTGTCTAACCGGGTGACCCACTTTTTCTTTTCAATCTTTCCATCCTCTTTTTTTCTTTTTTTCTTTTTTTCTCTTTTTCTCTTTTTCCTTTGGAGAATCCTCGGAATCTTCTGAAATTCATCTTAATAGTTTCCTTGTTTCTCTTTCAATGGACCTGGATTGAAGTCTTGTTTTAACACGGGACAAATCTATTCAATTTCACCGGAGTTGCCCCTCCCCCACCAAAAACTCTGGGATATTTGGATATTCAGATATTCAGATATTCTTTACAACTTTCAGTGTTGAGAGGTCACATGCAGTAAAATCTTCGTCTATGATTTCAAGTTCCTAACATATCCGACACAGAAAAGAAAGAGAGACCAAAAGAAAAAAGAGAAAAAGAAAAAACACCGAGGTCTTTTTTCAAAATCATGTCTGACGCCCGCAGTTTCACTGCTCGTCCATTGTCAAAACAGCAGGCACGGAAGGACTTCAAAGATGCGTTTCGTGTCTATCTATCTTCCTCTTCGCTAGCTGCCTTAAGGCTTCAAACAGAGAGCATCTGCACGCTTAGGCAAGGCGATGGGCCACCGCAGACTGCCATAGCATGGTATGCCTCAGAGAACATTCAGAGCACAGTCATGCAAATATCAAGGACACTCCAGGAATGCTATGACATCAAGATCGGAGAGAAAGTTTCTATCACTAGGGCTGAAGGCCCCTTAGAAGACATCGACCTAGTGACATTGGAGGACTGTTCAGATCTCGAGAAAATTGCCAAACATGGCTCAATTTCAGAAAGCGACAGATCCCACTGGGAATGGGCCCTGGATGAAAAGCTTCTCCGATGCGGGTCTTTGACGACGGGCTTGACTTTTGAGCTGGAGCTCAAGGGCCAGCCCAGGAGCTTTCGAGTGGTTAACATTCATTCACAGAACCCTCGCTCTAGTCATACTCTTTTTCAATTCACAGAGGCCTCGAAGGTTTCCCTTGGTCCAGTCACAGAAAGAAAAGAAGAAAAGTCTTCAGGCATAGCGGTGCAATCCACTGGCCTTGGAGGCCTCTCCCGCCAGATTGACGACATCAATGAAAGCTTGTCCGATTTTAACATTGATCCGCGGAAACCCACGATGCCATCTTTCTACGAGAACAGCCGAGGGATTTTACTTTATGGACCAAAGGGGACTGGTAAAACAAGTCTTTTAGAACAGATTGAGAAGGCTGGCTGGAAGCAAACCTTCAGAGTCGGCATGTCAACTTTGGGGAGAAATATCAATGAGGGCGAGGTTAAGCTGCGCAATATCTTCCAGGAGGCGGCTCGCTCTAAGCCTAGTGTCATCATCATCGACCAGTTGGAATTCATTGCCCCTAAGCGAACCTCGATTGAGTCTCAGTCCCTTGCATCTGTTCTTTGTGAGAATCTAGATGCTATCCGAAATACATCGATTCTCGTGGTGGCCGCAACAAGACACCCCAATCAAGTCGATGACGCCCTCAGAACTCCCCATCGACTTGGCACAGAAATTGAGATACAAGTCCCTACCGCTCAGGACCGAGCTGAAATACTACATGCCATTCGTGGGCCAGTATCTGCCGGTTTGACCGACGAGCTGGTAGAGCTACTCGCAGAAAAGACACATGGATACGTTGGAGCTGATCTTTTCGCTCTTCTGCAATTGGTCTGTCGCAAAGCCCGACAACGACAACTGTTGGTCCAAAATTCCACAGCCAGATCGGCCACCCCGATCGACCCATATAGCTGGCAACAGGGAGGTCCCAGCGATGATGAGTCGACCATTTCATTGGAGATACAAGAAACAGATATTCTGCTTTCCCTGCAAGAGATTCGTCCCACGGCTATGCGGGAAGTATTCTTGGAAACCCCAAAGGTGAGATGGTCAGACATTGGTGGACAGCATGATATCAAAAAACGTCTCCAACAAGCCGTTGAGCGACCCTTGAAGGTAATATCTGCATTCAAATCCCAGAAAACCCTTGCTTTGAAAACTAATCTTCTTTTGCACCCCCTAGTATCCTCAACGGATGCGCAGACTTAACGTGAATAGTAAGAAGGGTGTTTTACTTTATGGACCACCAGGTTGTTCCAAGACACTGACAGTCAAAGCCCTAGCCACAGAGGCGGGACTTAACTTCCTGGCAGTCAAGGGTGCAGAGATACTCAGTATGTACGTTGGGGAATCTGAGCGATCATTGAGAGAGATCTTCAGAAAGGCCCGAGCAGCACGACCAAGTATCATATTCTTCGACGAGATTGATGCCATTGCTGCTCGACGCAGCAGTAGTTCAGGAGGAGTCAATGTTCTTACGACGTTGCTAAATGAAATGGACGGCATTGAGGAGCTCCGAAATGTCTTGGTCATTGCTGCAACAAACAAGCCCGATGTCTTAGACCCTGCATTGATGCGACCCGGGCGATTGGACAATATTCTCTATATTGGCCCTCCGGACTTTGAGGCGCGCAGGGAAATCCTGCGCATCTGGGCCAATAAGTCTGTGGTGAACCCAGAAGTCGACCTGGATAATCTGGCATCTCTGACTGATGGATATTCTGGTGCTGAGATTGTGAGCATCTGTGAAACCGCTGGAGATGCAGCACTTGATGAGGAGGAGGAAACACAGCAGGAGCAAGATGTGCAGTGGAAACACTTTGAATATGCACTGGGACAGGTGCGGCGGCAAATCACGGATACTGTTATCCAAGAGTATGAGAGATGGAGAGAGGGCTAGAATTAAATAGCTACATATGTAGACTTTGCTGTATAATAAAAGTTACAAGTCCTTGAAGTGAGTTGAAGAGAATTCAAGTCAGTTGAAGTGCGTATAAAGTGTCCCTAGGTGATTACCGAATTAGGTTAGTGCCAAAATGCATAATATCCCTTCCCTCAACCTCCATCTCCTCTCCCCCCCCCCCTCTCTCTCTCTCTCTCTCTTGGCATACCTTTCGATCTCTTTTCAACTATTCAATTTCAATTATTGTTTAATCCAGAGCTCCTTACTCTACATATCCAATTTGTACTACTTGAAGCCCTAGAATCCATCAGGCGCGCTGTGCGCTGAATCTTCAATATGTCCTTGAAATCACCTCGTGGACAATCACCTCTACCTTCACCCGAGCAGGAGCAGGAGCAGGACCGAGCGCGGTCGCGGTCGCGGTCTTTACGTCGCTCAAAACCCCGAAGTGAAAGCCCATCCCGAAGCCTCACCCGGAGCCCATCACAAGGACGACGCGATCGCTATCATTCAAAACCCCGATCCCGATCCCCGTCTCGTGGCAGGACCCGATCTCGCAGTCGCAGTCGAGGTGGTCGCCGTTACAATAGCCGGAGCGAAAGCCGCTCGCTTACTCCCAACCCTAGCCCTCCGAGAAGTTCCAAGGTAAGTGCCAATCTATTTATTTCTGCTGTGATATGGCTATCCGCCTAGTGATAGCCACCATATCAATAAACTTATAAGAGCTGACTTTCCATTTTTCTCAACAGATCGTGGTAGAAAAATTGACAAAAAATGTCACCGAAAATCACATCCGAGAGATCTTCGGGGGCTTTGGAGAAATAGAGTACCTCGATCTTCCAATCAACAAAGCTTGTAAGACTCACTATTGGCTCCCGCTTCGAGATTTTTCAGTCTTCTAACAGTCTTATAGTTATGACAAATAGGGGGACTGCGTACATTCTTTACTACGACCCCGCCGACGCTGAGGCAGCCATTGCCCACATGCATGAGGCTCAACTTGACGGGGCTATCCTAAATGTCTCAATCATTCTCCCTCGCCGCAAATTCTCGCGCTCGCCACCCCCTGCGTCAATTCGAGGGAATGGGGGTCGCCCCAGGTTCGGTCGAGGACCATATGCAGGCCCATCATCTCCGCCCAGAAGGCACGGAGGCGGTCGACCTACAGAACGCCATGACATTTATAGACCCCAGACTGCGTCAAGATCGCGATCTCCTGTTCGTTCTCGGTCATATTCCTCTCGATCTCGCTCACCACCGGCGCGCAGAGATAGTCCTCGTACAGACTCGCGGCATCGTCGACGCCGGAGCCCAAGCTACAGCAGCTATGGTTACAGCAGTCGAAGTCGCAGTCCAAACCGGAACCGTGGCCATAACCGAACTTAAGCATCCAGATTTTTGCGGTCTTGTGTCTTGTTGTGTATTGGCTGAGCCCCAACGGGGTATTGCGCGTGATCTTCGGTGCGGGCAACTGAATTTCCCTCGCAAGATATCTAGAATAGCTAGTTCTACGCAATGGTCAACAAATTCTACCATCACTTTTAATGTAAGGATTGCAAGACTCCACGGCTCCCTCAAAGTAGTTAGTCTATATACTCAATTCTTGAGAAGTAGGATAGATCTGGTGATTTTATTAGGTAGAATATGAAACAACGGTAGGAACGCTTGAATAGAATGTATCATCAGAAGAACGAACACCATCCGATGTACATTGAGGCCAATTTCTTCTTATCCGTTGCTTGTATGATCAATTCATCCACCTGGCCATCCACCGAAAGTGCAATGGGCTGCTTAGACATGAAGCCACGGAGTTTGTTTCTAACATCTTCTAAGACACCAGCCGGTGTATCCGGCACATTCACATGGGTGCGACGCTGGGGTAGAAAGACTTGTTAGGAGGTGACTTGTTGGGAACTGGAGTTGAAATGTACTTACTCTCTTCCCAATGAAATCGGTCGTCGGATCATGCAAAAACGTCTCGAGGACAGTCATCAAGGCATCCTCGTTTTGTCGCAGTAGGCTGAGCGTAATCTCACAAGTCCTTCTGAAGGGACCTACACACATTAGAGATTAGCATATGAGTAAACCTCAAAAATATCTTCAAACTAACCATTGTACCCGTAAGCGCCAAAGGCATCGATCATGTTATGGGTCAATCGGAATGGTACTACCTCGGGCTTCTCAAACGTTTGACCCTTGTCAAAGAGACAGTTAAAATCAACATGTAGGAGACCGCCTGTTCCTTCTTCGAATGAAAGGTTTTCGCCATGTCGATCGCCTAAACTTTATATGGAGGGAAAAAAAAACTGGTTAGCATGATGGAACTTAGGGCATTAGGCGTAAGTAGATGGAGAACCCTCAAAACATTGAACGGCGAGAGAACATACCCAAGAACATATCCCACCATCGACATCACAGCAGAAGACCGTGTATACCTCAGTCTTGCCGTAAACCATGCCTCTGTTTCAGGAAACATCTCGATGAACCATTCATGAAGGACCGGCGGGAGCCTGCAACTGTTAGTATAGTGGACTCATGGTTGATATTGGCACGGAAGATCTACTTGGCCAGAATTTTAGTGGTGAACAAGGGCAACTTTGCGAATGATCGATCAGCGCAGATTTCGTTCAAATGATGCCTGATCTCGTTGTACTATTGCACACGTCAATAACACAGTCTGGGCATTGTATTAGATGTGGTGCACCTACGTTTGGTGAAATGCCTCTTTCGCGCAGCAACTTGATGACGATCTCTCTTAATGTGCGGAGGTTATCAACCCATTCAATAAGACCGCATTCCTCGTTAAGAGGTGTCACAGCGTATGTTTTGATGTCTGTTCCGGGTTAGCCTTTGGAATGGCCCAAAGTTCATCGAATCACTTACACATGCGCCGCTTGCTCGATTCGACGTCCCTCTTTAGGAACCGGTTGATCATGTTGTTAAACTCCATGAGACGTTGATCCTTGCGCAAATCATCTTTGGGCTTGCAAAGTGCGTTATAAATCTTCCCATCAGATCCTCGCAGGCTGATTTTGCGTGGCTTTTGAAGCGAGTTCAAAATCTGCGCTTCATCCAAAATAGCTAATTTTGGTTAGCTTGTCTTTGCGGGAATAGGGAGTTGATAACCGTACCCTCAATGGTTGTTGGATCCCGAGGGAATGCCCTGAAGCCTTTGATATACTCAATGTTCTGACTGGCAGGGAGACTTGGAATCAACATTGCCTGGAAAGGCACTACTAATCGGCATGGCGCAACTTTATGATTGAACCCGAGATGGCGGCCGAGTTGAACTCGGGATGACTTTTCCTCTACCGGAGCAAGACAGAGTTGGAGTAGTTCCTCTGAGAACTTTGTACCTTGGGTGATCATGCGACGGATTTCAGACGCCGTTGAAGATTCGCCCTTTGACTTGTTACCGTAGTCCTGAAATTGTTAGTTTCCCGTACTCTGTTTCATACGGACGAGACTTACGATAATCTTCTGTAGGCAATTATATCCTCTTTTAGCTCGCTCCTTATTGGATGACTTGACAACAGCAAGGACTGTCCAGAGACCTTGCTGTGGGAAGTTGTGAACTGCCTTGGCTACAATGCGCGTCAACAGATCATAGACTGTGATGTTAGGGTGACAGATCCTGGCAACCACTTGGGGTAGGATTGTGAACAACTATAACTGTCAGCTGGCTATCCGAGGAAATCATATATCTGAAACCCACCAGAGCCGCTTGCAAGCGTTTGTCGATGAATTTCTTTAGTTGTGCATGCATCTCATCGAGGCTCTTCTTCCGTTGGGCTTGTGTATGCTTTTGAAATTCCCTAGTGTGTGGTGAATCGACCATTAGCAAATGTTTACCAGTGGCCACACCAGTAAGCTCTTTCTTACTCGTTATCACCCCTCTTCGGGTCAATGGGCTGTTCAACAATCGAGGCATGCTCAAGCCAGAGAGTCAGAAGCTTGGGTAAAGTCTGGAAGACATATTTGGTCCCATATGTCAGCGAGCGAAGATAATTGTCAATGACCAGTTTTGTGGCTTCTCCACTCAAGCTGTGTGATATTGGTCAGTCTCAGGTAGGGAATGGGAAGTCTGATCAACTGACTATATCTGAGCTTCCTTTCCCATGGGCTTGGCCTTCTCGGACTCCAAAATTTTATTGTAATGCTTCCCCAGGTAATAGTGTGCCCTTTCCCACCTGTTTGCCCATTAGAACTGACTGTGTCAAAGCCGTGGTAGTCTAACTTACTTTGGATACAGCTTGATGGCCTCTCGGTATCTCTGGACAATGGCCTGAGAGTGGGTCTGGCCAGCCCTGTCCGTCCATTTGGCTAGCATCAGATGAGCCTAGACGGGTTAGTATTCTAGTCCATGTCAACTGTGTTGCGCAACTTACGAGAGCAGTAGACTCATTTTGGTGCTGCCCACGACCCGAGAGAAACGACATAGCTTCAATCTCGACGGAAGAAGATGTACTCGAGGTTATTTCGTTGGCAGAAATTGCGCCCTCTAGAGTCTGAATGGCTTTTCGATGGTGTCCATCTTTCCAGAGGAGTCGCGCATGTTCTATGGAAGCGGATCTGTCTTTCAACCGTGCTGCGTTGAGCATCGAGTGATACGCTTGACTGCTGAAATTGCCTTTCCTTGAGAGACGAGCACTGGTGAGCCATGCCGCGGATATATCAGAATCTGCAAACTCGCCCCTGTATCGTAATTTTAGCTATCTGTTTCCTCATGTTTTGTGGACCATGAACTCACGCTAGCTCCATTGTTGCTCGCCTCAATCCCAATAGGTATTGTTTATCAGAAAGGTACCCACCCAGAACATCCAACCGTCGGTCTAGGGCACCCAGCAAGCCCGGACGCGATTGACCTGATTGTGCTTTGGCAATAGATTCGACCTCTGACAAAGCATGGAATCGGAGCATGTCATCATGGCATGCTTGTAGCGATGCCACCGAATTTGTGGTTAGTGATCGGGCAACATTGAGCCTAAGTTCGTTGATTTTGTCAGTGAATGACTCGTCTTGCTTTCGACGAAGGGCATCAAGAGCTGAGCCTATCCCAACGTTGAACTCTTCAGTTCCTTGTTTGGCACAAAGGTCAAGATAACCCTCTAGCTTGTCCCACCTGCTCATTATCCATGAAGCTTCAACTGCAAAGGGCAGGAACCGTGAAGCGGCTGACTCGTTTTCTTTGAGAACCTCGAAACGAGTGAGAATAGCATCTAGATACGGGTCAGCAAGCAGATAGAGGATGCAAAGACTGGAATTTCTCATGTTTGATTTTACCTTGTTGGCCAGATTCTTTGAGACATGTCACAAGATTCCATTGCGCATCGACGTTGTCAGGTTCCTTCTCGAGTTGTAGCTCGTACCAACTCTGCGCCGTAGCCCACCTCCCAGCTTTCCGGTGCTCAAGGATCTGCTGGTCAATGTCTAGTGCGGACAAGTGGCTTGAAATGCCTTCAATTCCATCAGGTTCGTCAATCTGGCTATAGATGTCTTGTAACCTCTGGTATAGAGGCTCGAGGTTGGATCTCTCTTGTGATTCTGGGTGGACCTTGGATTTCCGAATGTACTGTTCCCAGTGGAAAAGTGCTTTGGAGAATGATTTACATTCAACGGCTCGCTTAGAGATGATCTCGGGCGGTATTAAGGATAATAGATTTTCGACAGACTTGATCTGCGATGAGTATTTATCAATGAGAGTGTCACGGGTTTGATCTTTATGGGAACGACTCGTTTGGTTGGAATTGTGATTGAGGCCGTTGAGATGCTTTTTCTTTCCTTGCAGCCATCTAGACAGGTAGTCTAGCACTTCAAAAACGCTCTACCGTTGAATAAACGATCATCGTCAGTACGAGGAAAGCCAGTTCAATTCCACGGGGATTCTCACCTGGCTACTGCTTATGATTGTCTCACGAGCATGGTTGTTTGTCTCCGGAATAGGATGTGAAAGAACGCTCATCAATTCATGTTGAAGATTATGTTGTTCTTGTACAGTTCCTCCCACAATACGGTTCAGAACCGCAAATGGTAAAAGGAACGAAGAGATGGAAATGTCTTGACCCTTCACAACACGACTCGATATCGAGAAGACCATTTTTGCGTTGTCTCCGTTCCCAGTTTGAAGAAGATCTTGCACCAGTGTCCGAAGCCACTCACTGTGGGTCAATTTAGGGGAAAAGAGCGGATAGTTGACATCGGTATGATTGGTCACAACAGTGACCGTATAGGTAGATGTAAGAAATGGCGTAAGAGTGTTGCGGACACTTTCTGGAAGCTCCATCCAGCGTTGATACTTCTCATCGCCTTGCAAATCGCGAGAGCGCTGGGTCAATACCGCATTCAGTTTGCAAAATTTGAGCAGGCCTTGCATGGCCCATGCTAGGAAACCCTGAGCCCTAGTATTGGAGGCAGACAAGAATGCATCAACCAAAACATGCTGGAGGAAGAAAAGAATGAATGCGACTGTCTCTTCCATTCTGTCAAAGTTAGACAAGACAAGTATATCTTTCTTCTCTTTGATTGTTTCAACTCGGTTTGGATCGAGACAGCCGACAAGCCCTAGGCACCGAGCTGACAATAAAGTAATGCTGTCTGAGGTGGTACTAAACTTAACACAACAGTCCAGCAATGACCTAGTTAACTGAGCAATCACAGGATCTGGCTGTTCACTCAGAACAGAGTCATGGAGAAACTCCTCATTTGCCGACAGGAAAGGGGCCAACTCCATTAGAGCCTGTTCAACAACGGTGGCATTTTCACTCTGGCAGCGACGAATTAACGCCAGAAACTGGCTTCGGACGTCCATTTGGGCTCTCATGTCATTGATTTTGGCATCAAAGGTAGCCATCTCTGGAATGAACGCAAGAGAAGGCATCGTGTTAAAGGTATCTCGTACAAGACTCGAGTGATTCGTCAAGATATGATCGATGAGTTGACATGCGCGGTTCCTGCTCTCTTCGGTTAGGTTATCCCAATATCTGATCACAATCGCTAGCGTTTGATCAATTATTGGCTCAAGGTCCTCTTCGCTAAGAGAACTAATCAATGTCTTCCACGCGGAGAATGCATAATCACACAGTTCCTCGATATCGAGTGCGGATCGAAGACATGCACAAACCTGCAATGTTTAGTAACTAAAATTGTCCGATTCCAAAAGCTGTATACATACCTGAGGCAATGCACTGCTAACATGACCCTGGGCAATATTGATCATTTCCTCAATGGCTTTGATGTTTCTTCTTTTCTCTGCCAGCGTTTGTCTCACTTGGAAGTCGTTAATGGCATTTGCGAACTGTGTGATAATACCGAGAACGTGCTCCTCGATGAAGTGGCTTAGGTCTGCTTTCTTCGACGAACTTCCATGTGCAATCTTTCGCGGAACAAATGTGGCTAGTCTATGGAGGGCTTGGTTGAACTGAAGGGACTTTTATTAGCGGCGCAGGAGGAGTGAGAAGAAACAAGAACATACCCTCTCTTTCTTTTGCTCCCCCGCATCCCCTAGGCTCTTCAGCAAGTCACAAGCAATGAGAATTGGTTCAATTCTCACCAACTCCGCCAAAGATCGGCCCTTGAACGCGGGGTCTATATCTGCTAGAAGGGACATGATCATAGCCTCCGGGTTATCTGATTGCTGAGATAGGAGGAAAGCAAGGATTGCTGCCAAGTTATTCTTCTCCGAGCAAACATCAAAAGCAGACTCGCCTTCGTTGCGACTAGCCCCGATTCTGCAAATGATGTCTCGTTTTCGTGTTGAGACCAGGTAGGGCAAGACATGAACTTCGGTCAACCGTAGGAAACCATCAACCTTCATGCCAAGCAAATCACATAACTGTTCAGCCATATACGGGCGAGATTGGAGGTTCTTGACCACGGTCACTGAAAGGGTCCTCCAGTAAGGCCGAAAGAGGCCAGCAGGTGTCAAGGAAAATTGTTGGGCAAGTTTGGATAACTAGATCCAGAGGTAAGCTGTCACCATATCGGTTGAAATGAAGAGCAAAGTAATCAGAAATAGAATCTCAGGGGTACTCACCTCGTTGTAAGCTACGGCGCAAATGTAGGGGTTTGGATGGCCGAGGTACTCCAAGAGCCGTAGGAGAATGATGTTCTTCTCTTCATCTTCCGAGACACTATATATGACAAATCGTGAGCTGGGGTAACGAGATCTTGATGAGTAGAAACGCACGTTGCCAACCTGCAGAGTGTTATGATACAAGCTTCCTGTAACGGCATATCATCTTTTCCGGAAACATTTTTGAGCCACTCAAGCACAACAACGAAATTAGCCCGACGGATATCTGTTGGTAGATTTGAGCGCACGAAAGCAACTACTGAATGGCTATATAATAGTCAGTATCAAGTGCTAGTGTGCCTTTGAGGACCATGGAACGCACCCAGTTGCAACACGCAATTCTCTGATTGAGCTCCGGAGCGAGTGAAGACAGAATTCTCCGGAGGCAGAGTTTGAAATGTGCATTTGATTGGAGTTTGGAGCATGCATCAAAATTCTTCTGAGTGCGACCATTGCAGATATCCGAGGACCAGGCGGACGTGTAAGCTTGGGTAAGATGAAATTAAAAAGTGACCATATCTCCTCAAATCCGGGGTGCTCCTCATTTCCCGCACGATCATTCTGATACTGATCCGTATCGCATGTCTGACAAAAGAGTGTGTCTCGTTTTATGACATCCGAGGGCTTCCTCAAAAGCTTCCCTGCCGTTGCACAGCAAATTTTGCCTAGGTTGTCCAATAGCTCAGTTTTTTTAGATTCAGAAAGTTCATCATAGGATGTTCTTTTACACAGACAAATCAGCATTTCACACCTTAAGAAGTGTCCGTTGTCTACTCACTGGATAGAGGTGCGCAGATCTGCCATCGTTTTGCCACAGTCAGATTGAAGAATCGCTGATACATTCCCTACAAGCAGATGAAACAGGCCATGATTGGTAGATCCTATTGGTGGACCTGGAAGACAGAGCCGCTTCGATGGCCGGGCGTATTCATTCGGCTCTGCTTGGTGTAAAACTCCGGCTCTCTGAAATGCCGCGTCTGGCTCCTCATAAACATCCCCGGGTAACCCTTTGGGTGAGTACACTGTTAATGGCGGTGCTGTATCTAGAAGCTGGGTATGCAAGGTCTGCAGAGGACTCTGATCTGGTATTAGCTCGGTAACCCACCTGTGCTAGATATGAGGGGGGCGGAGGCTCACCCAGAGACACGAATCAAGGGACTGGAAGATGGAATCGCCGTCTTTGACTTCCGTCAACACTGGAAGCAGGGTTTCCCTCAATTGTTGCACTAGAGACTGAGAGGATTTTGCGGTTTCTGTCAAATCGCACAAGAAGCGACCTAGAATGACCTGGACAGAAGGAAGCTTCCCTATATTCTCAAGGGTCAAAAAACCACAAAGGCATTGGGACCAAGTAGATGTCAGGCTCATGTTTGAGAGCAATCCAGCCAAAGTCGAGTCTGGTACGCAGCATCGGTGCAAATATGTCAGATATTGCAAAGGAACAATTGCATCTTCCGATGTGAGTTGTGCTCCTTTTGTTTGCAACCACTCGATAATGACCTGTCTTAGTCGATGAAAACCATTCAACACCCACGAGAAGTTTTGGCGGAGGATGAAATCATGATGTTTTGCATGAGGTTGTATTTCGCCCCTCGGATTAAAAGAATCAAGCAATCGACAGGCCAAAGAAACTGTCTGCGCAAAGCCTCCAAGGTCCGTGTTTTTCTTGAATAATTCAGGGGAGAGACCTAGGTTTTGGGCGTCCTCAATAAGCGACCCATTTGCGGCAGGTATCGACAGCCCTCTGAGGCGTGCATCCCAAGGATTGCTCCGTTGAAATATTTCAAGGGAACATAAAATATCTAGCAAATGTTAGTTTGGCTCAGGGTTTTACATAGTCGGGGGCAAAGAACGGACCTGACGTGCAAGCACGTAGAAATGCAGCAACGGCATAGCTTGCAGGCAATGAACGGGGTTGCTTGAACTGGGAATAAGCTAGGCTCGTACAAAGAAGTTGGATCTTTTCTCGAACGGTTTCGGATGTCCAGGTCGTGGCGAGTCGGATCAATCGTAGGATTAGCCATGCGAATAGAGGAGCATGTATGTCCTCACCCAGGATGAAAGGGTCTGAGTTTTCCCATAAAGCTTGGGGGGCTTTCTCAATGCTGGTCTGGATAATATCTAAGCAGTCGAGGACTTGCCCTTCCCGATCTTGCTCTGATGTGTCCCCGTGCGGGCTGATCTCTAGGCCGGCCTTTAAGACAATGCATATGAGTTTGTTGACATCAGTGACATCTTCGTCAACACGTAGTTGACTTTGTATTTCACTAAGAAGTTCCCGGCGAAGCTGTGCAAACGTTTCCCGGGTTAGGTGTGTTTCATTTCCCTGGGTTGCGAGATGCGGTACGAAACGCGAAGCAAGGATCGACGAGGCAGGTTCAGCTCTCCAAGCGTTCCCAGACACGGCGGCCCGTTCATTCTCTCCCTCGGTTGCCATATGGGACACACATGTTCATAGGAACAGGTTTGAAAATTCAATTCTTCGTGTTTAAATAAGTTTCCGAGGCTGGGTTGTGTTCGTGTGGGTGTTTGAAGTGCGCAGATACGCGGAGAGAGTTGATATGTCAATTGACACCTGAGGCATCAACTATCCGGAGTACATGTAGTAATAATAGGAATAACATCGGAGCTTATGATCACTTGAATCACGGTTTATAATTCTATGAATTGGCTTTATAACTACCAAGTCAAGCAAATGAACCGTGGTAATTTTGTAGAGAGGTCTTCTACGTATATGGTGACTTGAATTGAGACCTGTATATATGTACAAATTGTTGAAGAAATTCGGAAAATTCGGGGGTAAAAAAAAAAAACAAAAAAAAAGTGAATATCGATACGTGCTATATATGATCCAACAGATCCAATAGAAATCCCAAGTATGTGACCATCGTATCATGTTAAATCGGGAACTGTGGCTCAGAGTTGGTCAACCTCATCTTGAAATTTCGGGTGCCACTGCACTACACTTTACTCTCTTCTAACTCCTTCACTTCCTCATAACTATGAGATACTTCACCAGTCATTGGATTCAGGTCAAATAAATCTAACATTTACAGATAAGAGGCATTTCTAATTGGCTATGGAGCTCAATGGTGACTCTGTTGTGGCGGAGGATTCGAGACATGGGCATTTCATGAAACAAGCCTTGTTGATGGTACAAAACTTCTTGATCCCGGGGAATCGAAACATGCTCATTCAGATACCAGGGTGAGAAGGCTCTTCAGTCAGGTGAAACTCCCGTTGGTTGTGTCCTGGTGCACAACGATCAAATTGTGGGGTCTGGCATGAACGACACAAACAGATCTATGAATGTGGGTGACTCTGAAAAATCTCAATGCATAGAAACCGCTAATATGCCCTAGGGAACGAAACATGCCGAGTTTATAGCGATTGCAGAGATGCTCCAAAGCTACCCTAGGTCAGCATTGCAAGCTACTGATCTCTACGTTACGGTTGAACCATGTGTGATGTGTGCTTCCGCGCTGAAGCAGTACCGTATTCGCAGTGTGTACTTTGGGTGCGCCAATGATCGATTTGGAGGTACTGGAGGTGTTCTTTCATTACACTCCGAGTCAGTATATCCCAAGAAACGCCGGCAACCGATCGTGCAAGGCTAATAATCAGCTACAGCTCCTCAATTGACCCATCATACCCTGTGTACGGTGGGCTGTTTAAGGAAGACGCAATCATGTTGCTCCGTCGTTTCTATATACAGGAGAACGAAAAAGGTAGGACCTAGGACACACAAACCCCAATCTCGATCACCTACTGATTACATCCCAGCTCCTAACCCCAGGCCGAAAAAGAATCGGGAGTTGAACACTAGATTCGAAGACGGGAACGAAGCAGCGCCACCAACCTGGTAGGCCGCAAGACTCCGATTCGGGATGTCTTCAAACCTCATTTACTACGCGATACCTTCAGGGCTGGATTACATTTGATTTTGATACGAATGGGGAATTATTAATTCCAAAGGGCATCTCCATATAGATATGAAAAGCGTGAAGGTTGATCAGAACGGGAATCTGTATTGTGAATATCAATTGCGCCCCCAAAAACACACACAAAATCGGATATGTGTACAAATCTGCAATACTGAACGGAAAGGCTGCCCATCATTCTTTTTTTTCCTTTCTAGTTGATGGTGTATATTCATGAAGAGCCAGTGCGCTCTGCCTCCAATTCCTGTTCGGCCTGCTGGTAGTATTTGGCAGTGTCCACGCCATGCTGATACAAAATGAATCAATATCATCCCGTCAAATTGCATTGAATGGTGGACTTACCTGATCATGGTTGACAAAGTTGAACCATGGGACGACATGGATGAAAAGTTCTGAGTACCGCGAGTTGCGGGCTGCCATGCCTTGTAGATAAGGCGACATTTGGGATTTACCATACAGAGGCTCGCCCTTCTTAACTTTGTCGACCATCTCACGAGTGTCCATTTCGACCTCTCTAGCATTCTCAGTGAAGCCATAAAAGCGCTCTGTGAAGGTGTGAGGTTAAGATGTCATCCACAAAAAGTGAGCGAGGGTTCAGGTGGAGGAATATGGCTTACGGCAGGATCGCTGATAGAGAACATGAAGACCACCAAGCAGACCAACAGCTGTCGCGAGTCGCATAACGGGAGCAAAACCACCACGGCCTACATGCGACGGACTTGCTCTCTCCATGATCCAGAACGAGATAGGAGCAGCCGAGGCCATGCCGCCAGCCACGGCCCAGTCGGAAGGCCGGGCATATCCGAAAACCCGTTTCAAATGCCTGAAAAAGATGTGAGCTTGTGACAAAATCTTAGAATCCGGGGTAAAGCGTACGGGTCGGAATCAATCAACTGTGGGATATGTTAGCAAGAGACGTACGCGAACGAGCAATCGGAGATGGCAAAATAGCAGCCCCGGGTCATAGATCAATCATACCGGGTAGTCAGTGCTAGCCCGCTTAGAGGGCACAATGGCTGCTTTGGTATCGGTCGCCATGTTGCTTGAAGTGTGGATGTGCAAGCATTCGAGGTTGAAGTTCTGGGAGTTGGAGGGAGAGGACGAAGCTAACCAAATATGGCTTAGCACAATTAAGGCGGACAAGAGGCCCGACAGCCAATCAGAGCGCAGGTAACAGACCACTCGCGTCACGCGTCAAGGCCGCATCTGATTGATTGGGATCCCAAGATAGTGGCTTCTCATACACGAAAGTTGAATTACTCCAATCTAGGTGCCACCTTCTTCTTCTTCTTCTTCTTCTTTTTTTCATTAACCCATCCACTTATCTGATCCTCTCAAATCGACACCTTGGTACAGTTGTACCTAAAACAGTATCTGCGCGCGATTGGAACTATGGCGAACGCGAACGTTTCAGAGCGCGGAAGCTCACCGACAGCGGGTGATTTGAATGATCTTTTTGATTATGACATTGGTTTGGATGAGATTATCCCAGATAACAATGCCCCCAATACCAACAGCACCAAGGCCTCTGGGACAGGGGATTCCGCACTTGGTTTGGGTCTTGATGAAGAAGTCAAAGTCGCAAAGAAACGACAACCTGTGGCCAAACTAGATGAGGGCCGGTGAGTCTCACGTGCTACCTTGCTTCTTGAATGAAATACCTCATTTTGTTTTGGGAGACAACCTGGAGCTATAACAATGCTGATGAATAGGCTAGTTTACTCTCACAACCGGGCATACCCAAACTGCGCCATACTGCCAGACAGAAGCTAAAATTCAAGGGGAAAGGACAAGAGGTTGGTTATATTGTCTATCCAACATACTCAAGGTATGCCTAGTGTAACTGACTTGGGTTTGTTATAGTTCAAGGACGCCGCACGCTTGCTCAACTTTTACCAGCTATGGCTTGATGATCTATTTCCACGCGCAAAATTCGCAGACGGTCTAGCAATGATTGAGAAACTGGGACACTCAAAACGCATTCAGTCCATGCGACGAGAATGGATAGACGAGGAGAAGCCGAGACTTTTCAATAGCTCCGGACCTACAAGAGAAGAGCTCGAAAATCGCGACTTCCTCAAGAACCCTGCAGATTCCAATCATAGCCCAGCCGCGTTTACTGAGGACCAGCAAGGGGCTGCGGACCAAGACCTGTTTATTCCAGACCCACACGAGAGCGCACGCCCTAGAATTAGCTACCCTGAGCCCGAGGATGATGATTTGGAGGATCTTCTCAGAGAACAGGATGAGCCCATGATTGATTTCACCCCCGACATGCGTGCCTCATCTTCAAGGGCACCAAACGACGATAATGACGACTATGATGCTGAATATGAAGCGATGAAGGAGCTTGGGATGTAGTTGTGAAGACATCTTACCATGTACAATAAATTTTAATGACAGCGATGGAATATGTTTAACGCTGATTGCTGCCAGACCATAAGTATGCATGGCTCAGCCAAGGATTAAACAACTGGACATCGAATGAGTCTATAAACGTAGAATTACTAGAAATGACACATTGGATCACATTGAAGAAAAGGAATTAATTTCAAATAGCATGCTAACTGAGCGGAATAACCGGAGATTGCAAAGCAACTCTTCATGTACTGCCCTGGAAACGAGACAACACGTAGAAGGCAGAAAAAGACACATTAGATGTTACAATGAAGGAAGGATAGGTCAATGGTATTGACCTCACACGCTGGCAGGCTCTGTGAACACAGAGAACTGACCGCCAGCACCCGCCCAGTTCAATTTCTTTCCACGAGTAGCAGTGTTGTCGATAACAGTAGCTACCTCGATGTCATCCTGTGTACCTTGTCCAGTTTGGTATGTAGCCGAGAAACCCCATGACCATGCACGGCCATCGGCATCGATAGCGAGAGAATGATCCGAGGCAGCCGCCACAACCTTGGCCTTGATGCCAGGGACGGGAGTTGGTGCGATCAGGATGCGGGGGCGATCACGCTCATCCTTGATGACGGCGTCATCGGAAAGTGTATCGATCTTCAGGCCGCTCTGGAAACCGTCGAGACGACCCCAAACCAAGCATTCACCATCACCAGCAATGGCAACCGAGTGATGAGCGCCACCGCAGATTTGGGAAATATCTCTGTTAGAAAGTGATTCGACAAGGGTGGGATGTACGATAGCAGCTTCGTCGTCACCGGCACCCTCGCGGAGGGCCGTTGCACCGAAGCTATTCAATCCCCAGGCATAGACGTTGCCAGTGGTGTGAACAGCAAATGAGTGGTACGAACCACTCCCGATGTGGACAATGTTCTTGGGAAGACCGAACTCTCGAGGCTGAAGACCATTCAACCTGTTGCGCTCCACGATCCGGCGACCGAGCTGATTCTGTTGTCCTGAGCCCCACGAGAAGACGCGACCTTGGTCGTTCAGGGCAAGAACGTGATTGGCTCCACAAGTCAGGTGTGTGATCTTCTTCAAAGACGAGATCAAAGTTGGGGTCGTTTGAACGTGAGAAGACGCGTCAAATCCGAGGATTCCATCGTTGCTCTAGAATGGTTGTTAGCAAAATAGACCGATCCAAAGTAGTCAGACCATCTTACTCTGAAAGTGCCCCAGCCATAGACCAGACCATCATCGGTCAGGGCAAAGCTTGCGCTATCGGCGGCGGCGACTTCAACGAAGACAGTGCCTTCGGGGAAAGCGGTGGCAGGGATAGCAGTGGGAATAGACTCCCGGGGGTTCAATCCGCTGTCTTCATCATCTGAATCGGAATCGCTGTCATTTTCAATGTCCTTGTATCCACCGTCCCATTCGGTTTCTCTTCCGAGCGCACCCTGGTCATTCACGCCCCAGGAGAATATTTTGTTGTCATGGGTTAGAGCCAGACAGTGCATGCCACCGACAGCAACCTGTACAACTCCGACCTCTTCGGCAGACAGAAGCTTGTTCAAACGTGGGCGCTTCACATCGATAACATTCTTGGCTGTGCCCAAACCTAGCTCACCAGAGCTACCCTCACCACAGACAAATACATTCAGCTTGGTCTTCGGGGCCTCATTGATGACAACTTTGGCCTTTGGCTTTGGCTGACGAGGTTGCGCGATACGAGATCTTTTGATTTCGCGAGGTTTCTCCTCATCCTCATCAGCTTTGCGCTTCTTCGTAGTAGAGGTCGACTTGGTAGATGTTGTCATTTTACTTGGCTTCTCAGTTGACTTGGTAGAGGTTGCAGTTGGCTTCTTGGTGGACTTCTTGGTGGACTTTGCGGCCGGCTTTGCATCTGGCTTTGGGGTTGACTTTGGAGCTGACTTTGGAGCTGACTTTGCAGGCTTCGTAGATTCTTTCAATGGCTGTTCGGTCTTCGTCACAAGAGCCTGTCTGGTGCTGGTACGTACTCGAGTACTTCTCTTTACCGTCTCCGCCGAAGCCTCGACCGACTTGGACGTGTTCTTCTTAGGGGGCATTTTGCCTTAAATTGAGCTATTAGAAATAGCAAAGAATGAGAAAGAACAGGGGGTGGGAATGTTTGAAGCTGAGATTGAAAGAACAAAAGGGAAAAGGTATGTAAAAGGGTAAAAAAAAAAAGACGCCAAGCCAAAACATAAGCCAAAACAATAGCACCTGGGCACATTCTCTCACCCAGCCACCTTTAATGGGCTGATTCATTTAAATCCATTGATGTTACGCGTTATTAGTTCCTTATTACGCGTGAATATGTTCTTAAATGATTTATTATTATTTCTATCTATAAATTGAATAGAACATCATTGAATGAAATTATGAAATTATGAAATTATCCCCTTTGGAATAGAAAAAAGACGTCAATGGGCTGTTTCTTCACGAATCTTGCCACACATAATCACATTTTGACCCAATGGCATCCATTTAACATCTCGAGGATTCAATGCAGCATTGGGTGTACCCTCCTGATCTTGTTTCGAGTCAGGGCTGACATTCACTCCACCGCGGCCAAGGTAGGTGGGCGCAACCGTCACAATAATCGAATCAATGAAGCTTGTATACTCTGGATTCAACAATTCACTCAGGACCGTACCACCACCCTCAATCATGACACTCTTAATGCCTTCGGATGCCAAGGCACGAAAGACGGCTTCCCAGCGTAATCGCCAGTGTTGATTGTATTCTACAATGCGGAGGAAATCTCCACCGTAGCCTTTGAGCATCACTAGTGTCTGGGGGTTGATTTGAGCCCCTGGAGATAACACAACCCATGGAGCTTTGCCTTTTCCTTCAACGGCAGTACGTAACATTCGGCATTCGGGATGAACAGGCCATCGGCCCATAGGATCAATGATCACTGGCCGTGGTTGCCACATTCTCCCCAGCCCTCCAAATCCACCGGCCCCTTCCAGACGGCAGTTCAGACCTGGATTATCGGCAAGAACAGTCCCTACTCCAACAAGAATGGCATCATGCCGGGAGCGAAGGTAATGGGTCATCAATTTGGCCTCCGGTCCAGACAATACCGTCTGCATCCCTGGTTGAAGAGAGATCTTGGAGTCCATTGACGATGCGTATGACAATGTAACATGGGGGAACTCCCGGCGCTCCGAGGGATTGGGAAGATAAGGATGTAAGAAGTCTAGCGAAAATTGAGGGAATGATAGTGTGTCCGGGGGCAAAGCTGACGAGATCAAAGTTGGTTTTGTTTGGGAGGACACCTCGTTGACACCATCGGTGCTTTGAGTTTTAACAATACCATGGCCCTTTTGATATTCGTAGCCCTCGTGGGCAACCAGATTCACCTCTGGATTTTGTATACGCCACTTGGCGGAGATGTTGCGGACGTCCGTCACCGTGAAGAACCGCCCTCCGGCCTCCCCAAGCTTGTCTGGTTCTTCTTGAAATTTGGTATAGATGGAAGAAGGGAGATATCCCTTCACAGATTCTTTGCGCGCGTACTCCATTAATCCCGAGTTCCGTTTCACTCGGTCGATGTAGTCAAGGTCATGTGAGTGGATGCTGCAACTTCCCGGCGTTCTCGCGATAGTGACGGTCGAATATGCGCCTTCGAACCGGACAACCTTGATTTGAAAGTTACAGATACCTCCCTCTCGGACTCGCTTTTTGCGAGGGCGCTTGCCCTCTGGTAAGGGGCGAGTTTCAGATGTGCGGTGTGTTGGACGTCGTAAACGGCACATGTAATAGTCGGTGGTGCAATGGCCCTCTTTGCTCGCATTTGATCTTTGTTTGACCCATACATTATCAATAAAAGGCCAGTATGTTTCAAACTCTTCGACACTGATTTCTATCGGGTCCTTGCACTCGAATAGGACTTTGCGGATGCGCGCTAGGTTCGGTGGATTGTTGAAAAGGCTGGGGGTAGCCTTTACACCTTGACTCGTTGGTGCGCTACTGTGAGTGTCTCCGGTAGTCGCACTGCGCTGTGTTGGCGTGTTCTCGTCACCGTGCAACGCTTGCTTATCAAGGGCACCGGATAGATTGATCGGGGTTGCGGTTTCAGGCTGGTCTTCGCCCATTGCGTCTCGTATATCACAGGCCCGTTCGATCTCTTGGTCTGTTTCCAAGACTTCTTTCGTCCGCACAGGAACTCCATTGTGCGGGGATCCTGCCTCGCTGTCAGAAGCCTCTAAGCTCGAGACAGACGCGTTGGAGGCATAGTCCATCCTGGGGAAGCGTGGGAGAATACAGGTATAGCTCTGTATTCCCAGCTATGGCGATGAAATGGCCATTTCTGTGGGGAGTAGCCCCAGATAGACACAGATATATACAGAGCCAAGTGTTGGAGAAGGAGCCTCGGGAAGAATTTAGTGGGGCGGAAGCATGATGGCCCGGACATGTCGACCATGTTCTGAGGTCCACGGGTATACCTAGGTAGTTATAGTTGGTTACTTACATAGATGTACATTTACTCCGCATGTAACTGGCTACATATATAGTACAAATGTATATCAAAATATCAAAATCCCAAAGCTACGACCTACCAGGGGAACATGAACCACAGATTGTAACTAGTTAGAAACCAAATAGAAATCATTAGAAAGATTGACCACTGCATTCTCTTCGATCATATTATCAGAGACAATGAAGCACAAAAAAGTATCTCAATATCTCGAAATCTCAAATCACATCTAATATGCCCCGATATCCGCCCCAGCACGAGCCAGAGTCTCATAGACTCGTGGCGGCAATTTGTACTTGACCATTCCCGAGAACACCATAAGATCCTTAGCCATGACAAGCAAAGTATCCGCCAATCCCTGGCGCACTTCACTGTCGTACATTCCGAAGGTACGCTTTTGGCGCTCATAGCCAATACATGTGATGCTCCACATGATGACAGGCCCGACATTGCGTGAGATGATGGGTGGTAAAGACGAGAAAGCTTGGGCTGTGCTTCGAATGTACGACACGGAGCCCTGTGCTTGCAAAGGGAGAATATTCAAAGCATTGATGGCCTGTTACGTTAATTAGTACTCCAATCATGAGAGAAAAGCGACAGGTTAGAGACACTTACATCAAGAGCTGGCGCCCATCTGCCGGCCTCAACCTGGGTCTTTGCTTCCATCATACGCAGCAACAACCCACAAGCATCACGGTTGACTTGTCGGATTTGTCCATAATACATTATGTCCGAATCGTAAAGACTGATCATGTTCTTGGCAAGCACGCCTGGATCATCCACGGCAGTCAAACTGAGGCTGCTTCCAGCTTCCACTGCCTCTGGCAGATCTTGATTTTGGTCGACCCTTGGGCGCAGGGGTTGCAGTTTCGGCATGGCACCGCCTAGCTCAACCGCGATCGCATCTGACAATGCACGGTTAATAATGTCAATGACACGGTCATAGTTCTCTGCCAAGTGGTACAGAAGCACGGCATCCGTGATCAATCCCTTATCATCCGCCACGGCAGCGGCTTGAACCGTAATAGTCTTCAAGAATTCTTGCTGGTCGACCAATTTGATCAAATCGAGACGTTGCTCAATAGCCCCCTTGAGGCGAGTACCGTCCGCCCGAATATCGCCAAGCAATTTGGCAAAGTCCCTGGTCTCTAAAATGAACTCTCGCAAGGCCTCGTGGCAGACTGATGCCTGGGACTTGCCCAGAGCACCTGGAAGATCTGCATTAAGGCAGATCAGTGTGAAGTAATCGATGGCAGCTTCAACAAATCCAGTGCGGAATTCTCGGGTGTATTGGGTCAAGAGATATCCGAAATTGATCTGGGGATATTGCTTGACTGTGAAGGAGACTGCGTAAAGCGAGAAAATTCAATGTTAGCAAGATCATAATATCATGGCAGAAGATAAGGCTTACGAATTTCTTCACCAGAAGTGTAAAAGTCGGACACGCGCAAAAGGCCATAATAGGACAGGGCGATGGCAAAATGAACGGCAGTGACTGGAGCATAGGTGCCGAGATAATGCACAGCCTGCTCAAACATTCCTCCCAATATCTGCAGCAGGAAGTAAGTTCCATAGCCACCGGGTCCTTCGTTGCCCTTGGTGAAGACCCGTTGGCCAATCTCCTGGATGTCGGTCTGAATATCCTCCAGGCCGAAGACGTCCCCTGCAACCTCTTCGGCACGATCGTCCTCTCTAGCAAGGCTAAATTGTAGCCACATCCAGTCCTCGACGGTCTGCTTCACGCCATCCAAGCGACGACGCGAGAGATCACAGCGACCAATGATCTTGTAACATGCCATTCGGTAAGGATCGACTGTATTCTCAGGTGCGTTCCGTGAGCGTTGCTGAAACTCGCCGTTGATCTTTTGCTGCAAGTCCCGGGGCAGTCTCCTGCTCTGTGCGTAGGTTGTCATGTAGGTCACAAATTTGTGATCTAAAGACCGGAACCCGCTGTCTCGACTCACATATTCAGCTGCCTCAGTCACGAAACCACATCGAAGAAGGTAGAAAATAAGAATCCAGCAGTAGTCTTGGTTCACCATTTGAAGCTCGGTGCCGTCGGGTGCCAGATCCTTCCTCGCGGCTTGAAGACGGATGTAGGCGCGAATCTTGTTGATCACGGTCGGAATTCCTCCCAATTGTGCTTCTCGGGGGTTTTTAGCAATGGCGGTTTCAACTTCATCGAAGAATGTGCTCTCAAGGAATCCCCTGGAGCCTTCGAGAATTTGCTTCTTAAGTTCGATTGCTTTGAGAGATTTGGAAGATTCTTCAAGGTAATCTTCGGCATACTGTCGCTCCTTCACTGCTCCGGGCTCCGATGGGTTCATGATGTTTGGCTTCTCGTGGACAATTCTTATCAAGGCTTGGTATGCATTGAAGAGTTGCCGAGGTACCTGAAAAATGATTAGCTGCACGAACATCCATGTCGCGGGAGGTTTTGAAACTTACATCACCACCGGCTTGTATTTCAACATAGGAAAACTCGTCGAGTACTGGATAGCATTTTCCTTGAAGCCTGGCGAGGTTCAACTGTTGAACCTTCTCGGCGTAGTGGCCCATCTTCTCCCTTTGGAATCTGAGATCAGGCGAGTGGGCCGCAGTTCCTTCATTTCGCTCTGCTGGGTCTTCAAATATTTGACGGCTTGCCAAGCCGGCCCCAGGTGTGCCAATCACCGACTTCTCGAGGCCGGAACGCCCGAATACGCTTCTGCGGGATGCGGCCGAGGGTCCGTTGACTGGGGCAGCTCCGGTTTGCTTAGACTGTCTTGCTGACCGTCCAAATGCACCCCTGGTGGTAGATTTTAACCCTCCAGCGCCAGTAGCGTCTTTCTGCGATAGCCCGAAGTGGTGGAATATTTTTTGACGTTGGTCTTCCCAATCCATGTCCACCTTCTCCTCTAGAAAAGCATCGAAGTCCCGCTGAGCTCTGGTGAGACCCTCTGCGATCATGACCTGTCGGCCACGTTGCTGGATATTCCGCAAAAATCTTTGATTGTCTGGGTCGAAGTGGTCCAGTTCCCTCGCCGGGGCTGCCAGAGATGCCTGGGGATCCATGGACTTGAGGTCGCGTAATGCTTGTCCCGGAGATATTCCAGAAGCTGCAAGAAGATAATGACTATTGATAATATGGCAAAGTTAGCCAAGGTCAATAACAAAACAAGTGTGACAAGGTGGTGGGGATAAGACTCACGCTTTGCTGTTCTTGCCGTTTGGGGTATCCTTTTGTCCCGCGGAGCCTAGCTCTCGCGCCTTCCTTCGAATATCATCCAGGCCTAATTGGAGACTAGGCACATCTTCGAAGTTGTTGTTTTGAATAACCGATGACAATGGTCTCTTTTTCCCACGCTCTAATAGGCTGTTGAAAAACGCAGGTTGTGTTGATTGACTGGCAGGTTGTCCCTGGGTCTGCTGGTTGCTAGCTTGTTGGGTCTGGCCCAAGGTCGGGGCTTGAGCAGGCTGTTGCTGGGCCTGAGATTGGCCTCCGAACAGAGACGATGTTTGCGCGCCTTGTGCGCCTGTGGCAGAAAAATTTGCGAAAGGGCTCGCCGTCGAATTGTTTGCGCCAAAGAGGCTGTTCGACTGTGGGGTTGCTGAGGCTCCAAGACCACCCCCTCCGAAGAGAGAACCAGTGTTGGAAGCCATGAAGTGCTGGTAGGTTCGAAAGCTTTGAAAAAAAAAGAAAAAGGAATGTACAGTACAGTTGCAGCGAAACTATTCTTCAAATTAGTTCACTTTGAGCTGGCGATCAAGTAAACAGATGCTGATCAAAGGGCAAGAAAACTGGATTGCGCACACCAAGAGCTCTGTAACGGCAAAGAATGACAGTGATTTTTCTCGAGCTTCGGATAGCAAAGAACGGAGCTCCAACAGAGCTCTGCCTTTATATCGATAAAAAATAGCCCGGCGATTAAGAGTCAATAAGTGTCAATAGACAATTGAACAGGCTGTTTGGAAAGCTCCGTCTAAACAATTCAACCCGGTATTCCGGATCATCTATTGACCGATTGACCGATGTCCTATTGTTCCTTTGTTTCTCAATGACCCGGAACCACTGTGTCTAATGAACCTCCCATTCAGTCCTTCAATCAATAATAGCGTTCAATAGATTGAGTCGCAAATATGCCTGTGTTTCAATCCAAAACCTTTCGTCGGGCAGCTACGGAATCATCATCCCTCGGTGAACGGCTCGGTGCATTTTACCGGGCGCGACTGGCTCGACACCCTTTCATTCTCTTCGGACTCCCATTTATGGCCGTTATTGTAGCTGGGTCGTTTGCATTGACGCCTGCTGCTGCTTTGCGATATGAGCGGTATGACCGCAAAGTCAAGCAGCTCAGTCAAGATGAAGCATTTGACCTCGGACTCAAGGGTCCTGACGGGGAAGAGGGAATTAAACGCAATCCGCGGAGGAGGATTGTAGGCGACGAAAAAGAGGAGTACTACGTATGTGTTGTTTAATTGATCCTGGTTTTCTTGCCTGAAATTTGAGCTGAATGCTGATTATTGTGCACGCTTACAGAGACTCATGGCCAAAGACCTCGACCAATGGGAGCAGAAGCGAGTAGAGCGATTCAAAGGTGAACCGGATGGAAGGCTGTAACACTTTGAATTCAAATATTACTCTGGCATCCTCGAACACGACAAAAACACGTTTTCCTCATGACCTCACCTAACGTATGAGCTCATCGCTAGGCTCCATTGCCGTACATTACTGTGTGGGGATAAAGGAGGAGATCGGGGAGGGGCATCCATTCAATTATCTGGCTGGCCTTCACATACAACGTATGCTCTGCACCAATATCCCTACTTAGGTAGGCATTTGAATTGGTCTCGCTCACTTTCTCAGCCTCTCGAAAGTTGTATACAATGTGCAATGTTTCCACTTCCCAGATCCTATGTGCTGAGCCATTGACTGTGAAATTGGGGAAAGATATCCACGGATATTTCTACCCCCTCTCGAGTCTGTCGCCTCCTCTTTTTGCTTGTCATATTGACGTGAAACCTGCATGAGTGGAACCAACTAACCGGGAACTGGGATGAAGTCACTGTTAATATTGACCTACAACATAAAGACAAGTCCATAATTCAATTCTGAATTCATTGATGTAAATATTGATCTATTGATCTATCGTATAAAACCTTCCAAGGTTGGAAGGGGAGATCCTCGTTCAATGCTTAGTCAGCCAGATATAGCCTCGGGGCCTAGCCGCTTGGAGACTTCTCTGTGTTTGACCACTATGTATGTACATATGTACGCTTGTAGATATATGCGTATACCGCGTATGAATTGTTTATTTTTAAGGATGCATGTACTATATTATATTCATCTATATTATAGCTATATAACCCTACGTATATATATACTATGATATTTATGTGGTAAATATAATATAAAATAAAATACCTACGTCAGAACTGATGTGAACCCGTGATCCCCCACACAACAACGTCATACCTTTTCTTCTCGAAGCCCCCAATTTTCTTCTTCACCTATTTTCCCTCAACACAGGGCTCCCAGGGCTAGTTCCGGGCGATTATTAATCATGCAATAACACATATGCCCTCTCTCTGTTTCCAGACCTATTCATCCCCCACTATTTGGCATTTTTCATTCCATTGGCCACTGGTTTTCTTCTCTGGCTGGACCCTGGTCTATTCGCTTCTTGTTGCCCCTCTTTGTCTCTCGCTACGTCAGTTGCGTATATCTTGAGGTCCTTCCTTCTGAAGTTTTACTTACCGCTTCCCTTCGACCCTATTATTTGAGAGATAACATTGTTTTCACCCTTGGGTATTGGATGCCATTTATGACCAGCGATTCTGCCACCGTCCTAGGTCTTCGAAGACCCCGATATCTTGGTTTGAGAGCTTGGAAGCACTTGTCAGTCTGAACATCTTGCGAGGCCGCTTGTAATTATCTGATACACAACTGCGGGTGTCATTGTCAGGGAAGTCTTGAGCTGACCGTGACTCGACAGACCAGGAACAGGAGTCGTGGAAGCCTGCCTGCCATGACAGGCCCAGGACGCTCACCCTCCTCACCTTGGGTACAAAGTGCTCAAGGTGGTCATCATGACAGTGCTGTCACACAGTCCTTTCAGTCTACCATGTCCCCATCAACCACGGGCATGATGTCGAGCGCGGCTTTTACAGAAAGATCAAGTCCTAATTATTTTGGCATGGCTGTGCAAAACCCAAACAATCAACAGACTTCCAACCCAGGGCTATCCATGCAAAAGAACTGGGGCACATTACCCCATCCACAACCTCTGCCAAGTCCAAAATTACCAGTTTTTTCCCAAGAATCAGTATCAGCGGGATTGAAGAATCTATTAAAAACCGAGCCTGAAACCAACCGCATACGCCGAGAATCCGCATTGCATGGATCTTCCTCTTCCCAGACGAATTTGTACTCAAAGCCATCGCCTTCACATCCGCTGGGAAATTTCTCATTCACGCAGCCCAGCGAACTGAGGCTTCCAGCCGGCAAGAACTTAGCGCCCACTCCACAAGGTATGACATGGCCACTCTAGGATTTATTCTATTTTTTCTTTCATTCTGTCTTTGATCCTATAAATTCCTCATGCGTTCCACTATCTATCTCCCACAAAATATATAAGATGCTAATATTGCTTCTTCAGGAGCCACTTCCGCTTCATTTCCCTGGGTATCAGCCGAACGCTGCGCCGAACTTCTTGAATCATCACAGTCCAACACCATGCTATTTGATGTTCGCCCATTTGCTCATTTCAGACAGGCCAATATCAAAGGATCACTCAATTTATGCATCCCCACTACCCTACTTAAGCGTCGATCATTTGACACCCAGAAATTAGAGGGTACGTTCACGGACGACGCCGACAAACAGAATTTCGCTCGTTGGAGAAAGTGTGATGTGATCATTGTCTACGATTCTGCCGCAGCAGATTTGAAGGATGCAGCACCTCTTCTGAACCTTCTCAATAAATTCCAGGCCGAAGACTGGAAGGGAGATGGATTGATCTTACAAAACGGATTTCGAGGTTTCTCGAATCGATTTCCACATTTGATTCAGCAACCACAAACGCAGACGACCGGACCATCCTCTAAACGTCCCTCTCCTATGAGAATCGATCTGCAATCTGTTGCTCCTGTCGTGGGGGGTTGCGCCCTACCAGAATCATCCTCTGCCGTCAATCCATTCTTTGGAAATATTCGACAGAACATGGATCTCCTCGGAGGCGTGGGACAAATTCCTCTAAAACAGCCCCATCAATTGACCGAAGCGAAGCGACTTCAACTCCCTTCCTGGTTGCGAGGGGCTTCTGATATCAAGGACCAAGGGCATATTGTCTCGAACAAGTTCCTGGCATTGGAGAAAACAGAATTGGAGCGCATGAAACAGGCTTTGACATATGAAGGGCCTTCGGCTGACACCAATGCTAGCGCCAAGAAATATCGCGTTGCGGGGATAGAAAAAGGCACGAAGAATCGTTACAATGATATTTACCCATTCGATCATTCCCGCGTCCGACTCGAGGGAATCCCGTCTGGGGCCTGTGATTATGTGAATGCGAATCATATCTCCGCCGAGCTTACCAATCGGAAATACATTGCCACTCAGGCTCCCGTTCCTGATACATTTGATGTGAGTGAATCTCCCTCGTAATGCTTATTGTTATGTTACTCACAATAGGCAGGACTTTTGGCGTGTGGTGTGGGAGCAAGACGTTAGACTTCTCGTTTCTCTCACGGCAGAGGTTGAGCGAGGACAGGTAAAATGTCACCGATACTGGGAGTCTGGAAAATATGGACCATTCGAGGTTAAGGCCTATTCGGAAAAGCACATCTATATCGAATCCAAGGGCGGACCTATCGATCCCACGGTTGGAAGTCCTAAGGCATCGACCGAACGAACTGATGGCACAAATGAAAATCCTGTCATCACCGTGCGAAACTTCAGTATCTGCCATACGTCATTCCCCTTCGAGCCGCTTCGGGATATCACCCAGCTCCAATATCCCTACTGGCCTGATTTCGGGACAACGTCACAGCCTACTCATCTTCTCCATCTGATTGAACAATGTAACAAGGTTATTCGTGCCACCGGCAACTCCAGCTTTAGTAGCCAGCAAGCAGAACCAAAGGGCCAGCGGCCAGTGCTAGTGCATTGCAGTGCGGGCTGTGGGCGTACGGGGACCTTCTGCACTGTCGATAGTGTCTTGGATATGTTGAAACGGCAACGTGCGCAGGCTGCCGGTGGTGGAGGCCTGGATCAAAACCCTATCGAATCTTCCGAGTGGATGGGGGATTTCGATCTTGACCTGATTGCAAAGACGGTTGAAGATTTCCGGAGACAAAGACCGAGCATGGTACAGAACCTGAGTCAATATGCACTCTGCTATGAGAGCGTGCTCGAATGGCTCGCTTCTGAGATGAATTAAAACAAATCTCCGGACTAGGCTCTTCTTCCTTTTCTTTTCTTTTCTCTTGCTATGATGACGAACCTGGGATACCCCTTTCTGGCCTTGTATTATTCTCAGGGCCATGGTTTTCTTTTGATCTATGTACAATGTCATACAGCTAGTGGTTTTGCATTTTATGGTGTTTCGGTTTGCTTTGGGGATAGGGAAAAAAATGGACACAGCTAATTTTCTCGGGTGTTATTGCGTAGACTTGTAAGAGACAATGGTAGCATCCTGGCCTCATGAGATTCAAAGAATTGCTCTATCTCAGTTATAGCCCATGACTTTGGAGAAGGCTCATAACCGCAGCTGCGCCTTTGCTATTGAGCAGCCAAGCTCATAACTTTCACCACACTCTGAGCAACAGGAGTTTAGTAAAACTTCGGATCTTCCGAGCTCCTCGTCGAATTCGTTACATAATATTGTCACGCCCCCGGCTCTTGACGGGCTGTTTGCATTGTCCACTATAACCGATATTCAGGAACATTACTCCGCGATCAGTAATCGCAACTAGCTCGTCTTCCTTTTCGGTGAAATGCAACTGAGAGCAAACCGCCTCTAACTGGAGGATGACTGGTCGCAACTCGACGGCACCTGTAGAGGATTCCCATGACGGTGGATAAAAGCCGGTGTCATTGTCTTCGATCAATTCCGACGGATTCAGTGCCCAGACGTAGAGGGTTTTCCAGTTAGCGACAGCAACACGAGTTCCGCGACGTGAAGTTGCCACCGGGGATCCATGTGAAGTGGTTACTTCCCGGAATCCACCAAGCTGCGCCATGATCTGCCAGCTGTCGAAACGCCTTCCGCGGTCAAGATTCAAAACATGGGTACACCGCGGACCAGTATATGACTCAGACTTCAGGAGGCATGCCACAGTCCATTTTTCAACGCGATGGGTGGCAATGCCGAACGCGAGGTACTGCCAATGACACTGTTCTCCTTGGTTTATATTGCCGAGCTTATGGGTACCGAAGAATGGTATTCCAATTGAGAATTGAAGCGACAGGAAAGGCGAAAACTGCACGGTGCATGCATTCTTATGAACATGCGGCTTGGGCTCACCTGGAGGGCGAGGGAGGCGATCAAGTCTCTGAAAGGAACCGTAGATGTTTTGAGCTCGGTAGTGGTAGAGCAACTGAAAGCCTCGATCATTAAATGCTAACTTCGTCGCGGGGCCTATTCTCCGAGAAGAATGGACATCTAGGTCTTGATCGTTGGAGCTTGTCAAAATGTAAGCCTCAAAAGTGGCATCTAGAGATGTCAGAAACCAATTCCAGTACTGGAAGAATGATGAAACGAACGAATAATTTTACAGGGATTGTCTCCCTTGCCTTCTTCCGCAACACCTTCGCTCGAATCATCTTCGTCTTCGTCTTCGTCTTCGTCATCGTAGAGCTGGGTATAAAGAACGACGTCGTGATCAAAGGGGTCGAGCATGTTTTGCCATGATATTGCAAATTTGCCGTTGGCAACGGACAAAGCCAGTGGCCTATAGTCTCCGTATTCGGGAAAGTCATACATTCGAATGGTGTTTGCCCGGGGATTCAAGTGATGGTAGGCCAGGTGAATACTCCCGTTGAGGCGAGACTCTAGGGCGTGTTTAACAAATGGATGGTCTGTATCCAGCTTTTGATCTAGGAACGGTTTGAATCGGTGCAGTACGTAGACTCCGTGGTTTCCATCAAAGGCAGTTTGGATGATCTCGACCTTCCCGATATCCTGTCCTGGGGATTTCAATTGGACTTCAGTTCGATCCCCATCACCCATGTCAACCAAATGGACAGTACTGTGGCCCTTGAAGACAAGCAGTGCTCGAATCCCATCTTCGAATGCCTCAATCGTCGATGCATGGTAGTCAATCACTCGAGTTTGATACTCATAGGTGGGGTTGGCGTAATGTTCTGCGCCATCTAATTGTTCATAAGACCGCCTCATTAACTCGTCAAACAGATGCTTAGTCTGATGAGCATCAATGCCGTCGTTCCAACCAGGAGTATTATGTAGCTGGTGAATGATGACTTCTCGGCTGCTGGAAGCGATCTCATGAAGCCTGCGGCTTGAAAAGGCTGCCTGGAAGTAGGCCGATGTGTCACAGTTCCGAAGAACTAGCTGTATCAGCTCTGTGGGAAGTTGAAGTAGCATATTTGATGTGAAAATCTATGCCAGAATTAATATGGGGGCTTCGCATAGAATTATAGAACTTTGTGAAGGCTAGCACAGTGCACAGACTTTTTGCTGCCTCGTGGGTCTAGGTAGCAGCGCTGATTTTTGTGATGGACTAGGCAGAAAGAGAGAAAGTGGTTAGGAGGGGGAAGACAAGAAAGACAAGAAAAACAACACAATCGAATATTTCAAGGTATCATCAGCAATTTCAGCTTTGGCACTGTTTTTACCTGAAGTTCATACTTCTGCCCAAGGTGATGATTTGTCGTTGCTCTCCGCCTTGTTCGCTATACCAAGGTACTAGTGGTATATATATATATACATTCCTACAGGTACGCCAACTACGGATGGTATATACAAAGAATATATACCAATTCCTAGACTTGGTTTATTCCAGCCAAAAGTGGTCTTTGTAAAACAGACTCGTAGCCGGATAGGTTGCCTTGGATGGACTTCTAGCTGGCATTGTATGTCCACGCAAATACACCAGGCATATTCAAGAGAGAGTCATGGAACACAGAGCATATTTCCAACAAAGTATTATTTCGATATAGGTAATGTGATGAAAAGTCGAAGATCAATGTCATTCTCCGCCACCTCCGGACATGCTGATGAAAGTGATGATCAGAAGAACCCACCAGTACCTAAATTTTCAATTAGCACACGAAATAAATGACACACGCCCATCTGCAACCTACTTTTGGAAAAGAGACTTTTCTTCGGGTTGCTCTGGGTTTTGACCATCCGGCCCGACAACCACTGGCCTGTTCAGGTGAGGCTGCGTCCCGGATTCATTTGAGACGAGATCAATTCGAGGGCCAGATGTTGAGCCCTGAGCATTGGTAGACGATGCAGACAGGGAGACAGTGTAGACTTCGTTGGTTGGACCGAGGTGAAGGCGAAGTGTTGGTTGCTCACTAGCCGTTAAAGAGGACAATGACACGAGACTGCCAACCCATTGCTTTTTATTTGTGGGGGTTGAAGTATAGAGACCAACGCGCACCAGATTATCGCTCTGGTCATCATTTGGGGGGTTATATGAGATCACGTCCGATTTCAATGAAGCTGGGTCGTAGGAGATGCGCGCGAGGACAGACGGCTGTGGCGATCCCAAGGGCCAATATAGGATGTCGGTCGAGAGGGAGGCATTTGTGACAGAGATTAGGAGCGATACAGCACCGAAAATGGTGGATAGGAACCGCATGGCGATGGAGAATTCCAAGGTTATAGTCACGAGGAGACTAAGCTGAGATGTCAACCTTTTTGGAGAGGAAAGTTGGTCTGAGCTCCCGAGGTCCCCCACGATTACATACATAATACATACATTACGGGGGTATGTATGTAACTTACAGTTATTATACTTACATATGATACTTGGGTGAATTGGATAAACCATATAATATATATTATATATATAGCATCTATAACATCTATAACATCTATAACATCTATAACATCTATAACATAGAAAACGAGTATACATCATCTATATACTTTGTACTTATGGAAGTACTTGTAAGGTACGTAAGAGGTACATCCACTTCTACCCAAAATTGGGCGGCATACCAAGTATCAATCAAGTACTCTCAAAGTACCTCGAAGGTACCGGCTAGCACTGCTCCGTCAGGGCTGGGGCAAATTAAATGCTGTCATACTTTGTACCTGATTCTCTTCTACACACACTTCACTTTCAATTCTCTTAATTCAATACATCTGCCCTTCAAGCTCAATATATATACAGATATTAACAGCAAGTCTACTTCGACCAGCCTGTATTGTGTGTTTTGTGACTCGCTAATCTATGATCAGTAGCAATCTATAGCTCCACAACTATCAATTCAAAAGTAAAGAGCTCCCCCAACGGCAACATGGCCTCACTGCCCTACCATCGTGCCTCCCATCAGAGCTCCCGGAAAGCATCCAGTGACCCTCGGGAGGATTTGGCAGTTCATGTTGACCACTATATTGGCATTGATGTCGGAACTGGCAGTGCCCGTGCCTGTATCATTGACGCTAAAGGTGATATTGTGGGGTTGGCCTCGGAAAATATTGGTCTTTGGCAACCAGAGCACGGTTACTATGTAGGTAAATCTGCAAGCGATTTGTGTGCCAAATCAGTCTTACCTAGCCTCTAGGAACAATCTTCCTCTGACATCTGGCATTGCATTTGTGTCGCCGTTCAACGCGCTATCAGCCAGCACAATGTTAACCCTGACACGGTTCGAGGTATCGGGTTTGATGCCACCTGCTCCTTGTCAGTTTTCTCCAATGACACCGACGAGCCGATCTCTGTAACGGGTCCGAACTTCGATTCGGACCGCAACGTGATCTTGTGGCTCGATCACCGTCCAGTCGAGGAAGCCGCACAGATCAATGCTACCAACCACAACCTGCTCCGTTATGTCGGCGGAAAGATGTCTATTGAGATGGAGATCCCGAAGGTTCTTTGGCTCAAGAATCACATGCCCAAGGAGCTCTTTGACAAATGCAAGTTCTATGATCTGGCGGATGCCCTTACGCACATTGCTACGGGAAATGAAAAGCGAAGTTTCTGCAGTGTGGTCTGCAAGCAAGGATATGTGCCTGTTGGTGTCGATGGGAGCGTCAAAGGATGGCAAAAAGACTTTTTGCAGGACATCGGTCTGGGTGACCTGACCGAAGATAACTTCAAGCGCATGGGCGGAGTCGACGGGGTGGTGAGCCTTTCCCCAATTGACAATGACGCAGTTGACTGACCTTTGTTACCGCACAGAATGGTAATTATTTGAGTGCCGGTGAATTGGTTGGGACTCTCTGCGACAAGGCTGCCGCCGAACTAGGCCTGCCGGTTGGTATTGCCATTGGCAGTGGTGTGATCGACGCCTACGCTGGCTGGATCGGTACCGTCGGATCCAAGGTCGATCTGGACGCAGGTCAAACTAGCGCAGATGTTCCCGGACTTGATAGATCAGAGGCCTTCTCTCGCCTTGCGGCTGTCGCAGGAACCTCGACATGTCACCTTGCCATGTCACCAGACCCGGTTTTTGTTGATGGTGTCTGGGGTCCCTATCGGGATACCATCCTCCCCGGATACTGGATGGCCGAGGGCGGGCAATCTGCGACGGGGGAATTGCTCAAGCATGTAATTGAGACTCACCCAGCATTCAACCAGGCTACTTCAATTGCCGAATCATCCCATGCCAACATCTACGAATATCTGAACGAGCATCTCAAAGAGATGGCACATGGCCAAGGAGCCCCATCTATATCTTATCTCGGACGCCACTTTTTTTTCTATGGTGATCTATGGGGCAACCGCTCTCCCATTGCCGATCCCAACATGACTGGATCCATCTTTGGCCTAACTAGCGACAAATCTGTGGATGGTCTTGCCATTTACTACTACGCCACCATGGAGTTCATTGCGCTACAAACTAAGCAGATTGTAGAGACAATGAACAAGGCAGGCCACCGCATCACCTCGGTGTTTATGTCAGGCTCACAATGCCAGAATGACATCCTGGTCAACCTCGTTGCATCTGCCTGCGACATGCCTGTGCTGATTCCTCGATACATTCATGCTGCGGTATGCCACGGTGCTGCTATGCTCGGCGCCAAGGCTGCCAGCGCTGATTCACAGGGCAAAACCGAAGATCTATGGAATATCATGGATCGGATGAGCAAGCCTGGCAAAAAGGTGTTGCCGACAGAAGATAACAACGAGAAAGCCTTGCTCAGTGTTAAATATGAGGTCTTTTTGGAACAGTGCTTCAAGCAACAGAAATACCGTGGGATGGTGGATGACGCCGTGGGGGCCTGGAAGTCCAAGTCTACCTAATTTCACATGACGATCACGACGATATCCCTTTTCTTCAATCACCCAAAAAGAGGACATGGGTACTGGAACGTTGGTCACGATCTACATATTATCTTGTTCGAGCATATTTGGCATCAGTCATTACCGCATAATAAAAAGCACGAGGAATGAAGCTCAGATAACGATAGCAAAATCATAATTATTGCAAGATCATGCCTAATTCACTGAGCGTAGAGCCCGGGTCATCAGGAAAGCCAAGAACATAAGTCACACTGTAAACATCAACCATATGAACAAAATTCCGAAAAACAAAACAAGCTCGCTATGCAACATTAATTCAGACAAGTCAATAAAATGGCTTGTGCTAAAAAGCCACTATCACCAGTTGATATGTGCAATTTGTCTAATAAGCCACCCCGCCTCTTGTTCGGCCGACAGTGTAGAACTTGTCAGAACTACTGGTGCCGGCTATGGCCAGGGTATCAAAGCGATCAACGCCCATGCTGTCCATGTTCACATAGCCCGACATATGGAAGCCAAGCACAACGACGAGGTAGGTGAGTACAAGGATTGATCCCTTGAAGTAGTTGCTCTTTCCTTCGCCGTATACATGCGAGAGAAGGAAGACGCACAAGATAACGGTAATCATATCCCACTGGGGGAATATCAGGCTGTTTGAGATATTTTGTTAGTCATGGCGTTTCGGTTGGAGATAGAATGAACAAAAAAGAGATCTTACTTGAATGAGTGGCTGACAAGCTCAGATGGGTCCAGTGAGCGGCCATAGAAAGCGCTGAAGAATACTACGGCGGGAATCTGTAAGAGACAGACCTGCAGTGCGTATGCAGATCCAATTTCCATAGACAATGCAATGTTGCCGTTCATGGCAAATGAGATGGCGTTCTGTTGGGTGTGTCAGTTAGCAATATAAAGTGAAAAATGGCCTCGATAGGGGCTTTCATAACCAACGTACCAGGAACTCCGTCGTGTTTGGCACCAACGCGAAAAGAGTAATGCCGAGGAATTTCTCATCAATATCCACGCTCTCTAGCACAACATCAACTGTGTTGACAAGAATCTCGGCAATCACCGCATAGAGGACTGTTGCCCCAAGAAGAATAACAGAGCTTTTAACTTTGCTCCAATTAGGTGCATCATGTCCTCCGCTAGCATGAGTGGGTTCCACACTCAACCCGAGGTCTTCAAGCTCTTCTCCAGCGGTATTTTGTGATCGCTCTGGAGCAGGGCGGCTAGCTTGACGAACAGAAGCTTGATGGTGTTGGACATTGGGCTTGCGACTTCGAGCCGCATCCCGAGCAGCCACTGTTGCTGCTGCTGCTGCCACTTCTGTGAACTGGCGTACTAACCGCTCGTTGTCTTCTTTGGCTATGCTACGGAGAGGATCTGGCACAGGGTGACCGTCCTCGCCGCTAGAATTGGGGGGTACTAAGTGTGGGAAGTTGCTTCTGAGGTCGGTAGTAGCTTCACTTTCAACCCCTTCCAAGTTGCCCGAGCCATTGTCTTCCAGGCCAAAATGCTTCAATGACTGGCCTAGAATTCGCTTATATAGCTGAGATTCGCGGATCGAATCTTTGGACCCAGAAGCGGCGCCGGAGGCTTCGGGTTGGCCATTTGGGAACAGCAGGTGCCGTGGTTCGTAGAACGAGTCTTGCGTAGATTGGGTGGCATGGGCTTGGGAATTCTTCTTTTCTTCCATCTCTGATGCCCAGATGAGAGCAGCATGGGTCCTAAGAGTAAACCATAGGCCGATGCCATATGAAAGGAACAAGAAAACAGCGGCGATCCATGCATATGGCTGTACCGCATTTTGAAAGAACTGGTCATCGACAGCCGCTGTTTGTGAGAAATAACAGCGACGGCAATCTCGAGTCTCCGGATCGAGGGAACTGACACAGGAGTGGCAGTTCAGCTCATGCTATGCACCAGTTAGTTTGTATTCGTTTGCGAAGAAATGTGAAACTTACACTGCCATAAACCTGATAGAAGAGAGTGGGACCAAAAGCAGCAATCACCGCAAACAACAACATCGTCGAGGTCACACCAGCTGATTTCACATTGAACCGCTGAGTCTTGCGTTTGAGTGCACCAAAGCACATGGACAAACCAGGGAGAAACAGAATGCCGACAAAGATACTGCCGATGATGCTTCCCTCGACAAGCTGAGCTTTACCCTCAGTTAAAGCGACACAGTAGAGGTATACTTCTACGATAGTTGAGAAGAAAGCATTGATGGCGGCACCCAAGCCCATAGAAGATTGAGCCGAGATCGAGGCAACGGCTTGCCCAATGAAATAGGCCAGAGGAATGATAGAGAGTAGAGCGAGAGGAAAGATCAAGGCCGGATGTGTGAGCCAGTTCTGCAAGCCCAAGAAACTGCCCAAAACATGATAGTCGAAAATTACAAACACAACCACGCCAAGAAGATTGATCAAGAAAATGTTCGTTCCGTCGAGAGTGTACTTCCAGTACCTAGTTCCCGCAGCTCTGTAGGTGCAAAGAAGGATGGAAGATGAAGATGTGGTTGTGCTCGATCTAGCATATCTGGAATCGGAATGGAAGGACAGTGCTAGAGGATGTCTGCGTAAATGGCTCACCAGTGTAATCGTTACACGGCCCATGGGAATCCAAAACACCAAGAGCCAGCAGATGAGCGATACCATAAGCATCAGCGGGCCGACTAAGAAGTAAAAGAACACGAAGAACACGACACGACCCAAGGTCCATTCGCCCCGCCCAAAAAGGCGACGCTTGGATTGAGCGAGCTGAGAAGAGTCTTCGCGTTGTCCACGCTGGGGCCGCCCGAGCAGGCTGTCTTGCTCACCGGCCGAATCAACACTGTTCCTTCGTCTACCGACCAGGGACCGGTCTCTGCGAGGCCCGAAGAAAAGACGACCATGTTCCAGGTCACCATTCTGCCATTGCTCATATTCGCTGATACTGCGTCCCTCGCCCTCATCTTCTTCGGCATAATTCTCATCAGTCTCCAAAAGAACGTATGATCCGAACGGGTACAACAAATATCGTGAAAGACCTGCAAATACTCTTCCGTATGCCACAGCACTCGACGAGTAGGAAAAGAAAAAGCATGCAACTGCGGCCAACAGAGCAAAAAGGGCAAGCCACCATCCAAAGACCAAGGACCATAGTAGGTTGGTCAAAAAAAGCATGGGACTGACATAGCCTCCTGGAGATGAGTGAATATCACCCTCAGCAGTCTTCTCTACAGAACGGCTCTTCTTGTACAGCGCAGGCTTCCAGATCCTAATACCAAACGGATGTGTTTCGTTGATGGCCTGTTGACGGTCCTTGAGTGTGAAGCTCTCAGCATCACTGGCTGCGTCTTCATCGTCTTCCACGCTATCCTCCTCCTCGTTCTCACTCTCCCCTCCGCTGCTATGTCCGGCCTGTTTTGAAGGAGAGAAGCCTTCTTCAAAATCCAGACCTGGTTCAGGCAAGCCTGTTTCGTCTGCATTGTAACCCTCCGAATCGGCTCTCGCCAAGGGTCTGGGACGAGCACTGGGACGTCGTCTCAATGTCGAGCTTTGCGTTCGTAGTGGACGAATCCTGGGAGATTGTTGCGTGTTCACGCCTTGTTTCATTGTCAGATACTGCTTGACCTCATTGACATCATCGTCTGTCGAGAACCCTTGCCCCTTGTGGGGGATTTGGCGCTTGGAAGACATGCGACGCGATACCGAGGGCTTTCGGGGCTTATCGGGGATAGTGGACGATTGGGTCGTGAATGCGCGAGTCGAACTCTCCTCTTGGCCATCATCACGTAGTTCGGGATTGGTCGCATCGAGGGAAGGTGTATCAAGTGTACCTGCAATTTTCGATCAGCCCAAGCCGTCATTGTCGTAGGTAACACCAAAGTCAAGCTTACCGTATGTTCTCCGCGCGGAGGCAGATGATATGATTGGAGGCGCTGGTTCAGAAGTTGGCGTTTCCCTTCCCGCCGCAGATGGCTGCGTGGACTCGGGAGAGTCAGGGTTTCCTTTATCACCAGCCATGACACAGTGATTTGACAAACACACAGTGAACCTTGGAAGCAGAAGAGACGAAGAAGAGAGAGAATATCAAAGATACAGGGTCTCCTCTCTCTTTTATGCTGTCTTTGTTGTCCCCAAAGAAAGAGAGGGAGGAAAAAGTCAAAGCGATAAGACCGAAGTTCCTAGTGACATTATTGAACCGAATAGATCTAGGTGAAACACAGAAATCGAAAATGTCAATGAAAGTTTCATTAGTTGAGACGCATATAGATCATTGCAGGTCCAAGTAGGACGAAACTCGTGGAAAAGAGTATGTCAAAGGAGAGAAATGGCTCTTTGACCGTTGCCTTCTGTCCCGTACAAAGTACTTTCTCTCGCATTGCAGATGACCGGATCATCAGCCCACCTGGGCAGCTCCAGGCGGGCCAATCAAATCCACAGCTGACTCATTGGGTGGGGAGCTCCCGAAGTCTCATCCATGGAAACAAAGCCATCTTTTTGGCTGGTTTGTCTTAATTACGTGACCTTATATTTCAGGCTTAAATATATGTTTCTTAGTCAGCACACTGGACGGGCGGGCACCGGACCTGAGCTTCACGTACAGCTGGACTGCTCTGCTCGGCAAACCCCAGCTTCAACTTCTCCGTTTCTGCTCCTGACCTACATTCCCCCCTTTGACGAACTCCCGATATACCATCTTCTGAGAAGAAAGATAAAGCTTTTTTTCCCCCTTTACTGCATCTGCGTTCTGTGGAAGACAGACAGCCCTTGAGTCTCCATAGCGTCATCACCCCATTCGCCATCATGGCTCTGGACAACTACTATCGCAATAAAATCGAGGGCATGAAGCTCGAGATTATCCAAGGTCAGGCCGTTCTACGACGATTAGAAGCGCAGCGCAATGACTACAACTCGAGAGTCCGTCTACTGCGCGAAGAGCTTGGGTTGTTGCAACAACCCGGCTCCTACGTTGGCGAGGTGGTGAAGGTGATGAGTACCAAGAAGGTTCTGGTGAAGGTACACCCAGAAGGAAAATACGGTAGGCTTCGTCCATTCCAGTCCTCTTAACTTTTGATGACCGGGCTTACGCTAATGCTATGGTTTCCTTGATCGCAGTGGTGGATATCTCCGATGGTGTGGACATTAGCAAACTCGTTGTGGGAAAGCGAGTCGCTCTCCTGTCTGACTCCTACAAGTTGGAGAAGATGTTGCCGTCCTCGGTCGATCCTCTGGTTGCACTCATGATGGTCGAGAAGGTCCCCGACAGCACTTACGACATGATTGGTGGCCTAGACCAGCAAATCAAGGAAATCAAGGAAGTGATCGAACTTGGTCTCAAGCATCCCGAGCTATTTGAATCTCTGGGTATCGCACAGCCGAAGGGTGTCTTGCTTTACGGCCCACCCGGAACCGGCAAGACCCTGCTTGCTCGAGCAGCTGCTCACCATACCGACTGTCGATTCATCCGAGTAAGTGGTTCGGAACTGGTGCAGAAATACATCGGCGAGGGTAGTCGGATGGTGCGTGAGCTTTTCGTCATGGCACGAGAGCACGCACCAAGTATCATCTTCATGGATGAAATTGATAGTATTGGATCCAGCCGGATAGATTCATCAGGAGGTGGTGACTCGGAGGTTCAACGTACCATGCTGGAGTTGTTGAACCAGTTGGACGGCTTCGAGCCAACAAAGAACATTAAGATTATCATGGCGACAAATCGACTGGATATTCTGGACCCGGCCCTACTTCGGCCTGGGCGAATTGATCGAAAGATCGAATTTCCCCCTCCATCGTCAGTCCATCCCCCTTCGCTCCCAGTTCTATCCTGTCTTGTTATTCTCTTTTTTTAATTCTCCCCCTCTCTTGGGTACGATGCTAACTTTACTTTACTTTTATAGGGTCGAGGCTCGTGCCGACATCTTGCGAATCCACTCTCGGTCGATGAACCTGACCCGTGGGATCAACTTGACCAAGATTGCCGAGAAGATGAACGGATGCTCTGGAGCCGAGCTCAAGGGTGTCTGCACGGAGGCAGGCATGTATGCACTCCGCGAGCGTCGGGTTCACGTCACACAAGAAGACTTTGATCTGGCTACTGCCAAGATTCTCAACAAGCACGATGACAAGGAGGTGGCCGTGTCGAAGCTGTGGAAGTAGAAGCCTCTCGAAAGCGGGGGGTGGGGTGGATCCCGGGGACTTGGGGAACGATCGACGACATTGTATCACTAGTTCTAATCCTACCCTGATAATTCTCACCCCAAGTGAATGCATAGTTGTGCGACGTGTCTGAATCCAACCCATTTCAGGTGATGTGTGTAGGTGGTGACTTATTCCTTGGCAACCTCTTTAGGGGCGACTGCCTGCTTGGCCTCGGTGCATACTCTCCGTCCACATACATGTAGTAGATCAGCCATCTATCTTGTACTGGATGCGGGATTGGTCTGACGTGTAAGGAGACCCCAAAAGTAGATCTCCGTGTCGTGATTTTTTTTCCCTCCTCAATTAGCCAAGAAAAAGGAGAGTCTGCATTCCAAATCTTGGCAGCTTCAGCTTATCTTGAACGGCACATAAAATGCAGGTGCTTGCTTCGTACTAGTACGGAGTAAGTGGTACATACCTACAATGCAGCTCCTCGAAGGAAGGCTTGGCATAATGCTGCGGACCGTGTAGATCAGAGATGTCTCAATTGGTCTTGGCACGGAATTCAGGGATCTCTGACTATTGTCTTGGCAGATTTAAACCCCCAAAAGTATGTCCGAGAATGGGTTAGTATAGAAAGTATTAAATATGTATATATATATATATATACATCTGGTACTCCATATATTGTAGGTGTATCTGGAGAATATCAGAACCTAAGTATAGAAATGTAATACGGTTGAATATTATCTCGGGTAATATAGAACTGTCCAAACCATTGGACACATTTCTCCCCTTGCCGGTTTAGACTGACGCGGACTTGCGCGTGACCAGCGGATCATTTCCCAACGTCCCTGGACTAGCGCCAATGTACTTTGGACAGCGGAGGTACCTGAACCCCCTTGTCCTGGATACCGGATCCACTTAGGTTCACCCCATACTTTGGGGAAGTACCTGGCACTTCCACCTTGAAGTATTTTATTGTACCTTATACTTCTTATAACTCTCTCTCCCTTGCGCGGCCAAGACATGATTGTAGAAATTTAAGGTTGAGAATCACATAATATAGAATTCCCAAGTAAGATCGTATTGTAGTATTTGTACTATTATATATGTTATATTATTCATGAATGTTATGTACATAAGGAGTACGGAGTACGGAGTACAGAGTACTGAATTTGGAGAGTATCTTGACCGAGAGTCCATTTACGGGTTGGTTCCAAGCCCTGAAAGTGTTATCTTTCTCTTTTCAATCGAATTGGAAGATAATTTATTAGATAATTTATTAGATAACTCATTATATAATCCATGGACATTTCCTAAAATGGAATCTTCCCATCTTTCCCTGATCGACTTGTCTCCACAACTCCATACCTCCATAGCTCCATTGGTTCTACTTTGTATACTTATTTCTACTTTCTTTTCTTTCCTTTCTTTTTTTCTTTTTTTTCGTATTTTCGTATTTTCTTTTTTAATATCTGACGGAATAATCAGACAATTCCTAAAGATTTTGTATTTTATCCGATTCCCCTGTTCATTTAAACTATTTCCTTTCCCCTCTCTCTCCACCTTTTTCTATACTTTCCCAAGCGTAACTTTGTTTTTCTATTCCCTAGTACTATAAACCTACCGGACTATGTCCGACCTGTGGTCTTCCATAGCCTTTGCCATTGACCCTAAGAGAACTCAAGCTATGCCTGTCGTTCTACAATCAACAATCAATCTCTTGGAAAGTGAGCTGGTCAAAGCCCGCGCTGCCCTCCGGGATATCCAACCCAATGCCTCACCCTTTGGATTCCGGGGTGATGATATCGCCGTAGGTGTCATGACTGCCTACAGACGGGACCTCATCGGCCGGGCCCCGGATTTTTATGGGTCTCGCCGCTTGACGCTGAAGGAACTCGGCCTGGAGCCCGTTGTACGCGAATTACCCACTGAACGGGTGGTACCAAAGGTGCAATCTATAACACCAGCAGTCACTCACCGAACGGGACTAGAGGATGTCCTAAGCAATAGCTTGATCCTCGACCAGATGGCACCATATCTCTCAGTATCCTCGTTGATGACGTTGAGCTCAGCTTCACGCCGCCTACACACCGTTATCACCCAGACGCCATATGTATTCCGGCATCTCGATCTGTCCCGGTGCCGGGGCGCAGAACTTCCAACGGTAACACAAGCGGAGAACGACTCGCAGACGGAGGATGAGATCTACTCCGCCCCATTGAAGCGTATATTTACGAGCCTTGAGCGCAGAGGTATACTGAAAGATGTGCGCACTCTCATCTTGGACGGGGTGTCAGTTCCGGCTGATCTGGTGGCCGATATCATTTTGACAGATCGCTTTAATGTCAATATCTTGTCTATTCGCGAATGTCGCCATCTCAACGAACGCAAGCTCATGCAGGTCATTCAGCATGCCGTTCGGCCTACACGCCCGGCAGGTACGCCGCGGGTGAAGGGTGTCTATCATTTCTCTCCCATGCACACGGGCCCTCGGGCAGTGGCACGACCCCGATATCGAGACTGGTGGGGAACCCGTGTAGGAACTTCGCAGACACCCAGCCAAACCCCATCTAACTCTGATCAGGAGGACGGGGCCTCCACGGGATCGTCGGTAGAGCAGCAAAACGAGTGGTATAGCGCATCGGGGAAGCTTTTCAAGCACACCCCTGAGGAAGGCTGGGCCCAGGTGCTTAAGAAGTGCGAGGGCATCATTGCCTTTGATGCTGCTCTTTGTCGTGGCCCAAGACACGATCCCAACCTATACAGTTCAACCACGGAGGAGGGCACCCCAACTGAGGTTCCGTTGCTTGGACCCGCCGTAGCCACTGTAGCCCTTGGACCCCGTGGATGTGACGGGTGTCACAGTTCTCCTGAAGGTCCAGCTATTTGGAGCCAGTCTCCAGATATTCAATTTCCGATGCTCAGTCCCCCGCCATTGCACTCATCTAGCATTGCAGCGGCGAAACGGCCCGAGCTAATTCCAGGCGAGCATCCGGTCCTCATCGCCCGTTGCACGGACTGCCTCACCAACTGTTGGTGCCATCGGTGCAATAAATGGTTCTGTGGAAACTGTCTACCAAACCCACAGCGTGTCCGAGTAAGCCTATCCCCGCATCAAACTGCAATCCACGCCACTGCCGCTGAATTGCAAGAACGTGAGGTATGTTGAAATTGAATCTGCCCCCCTAATCGTCCATATCTTTAATGCTTGTCATGCAGAGGTTAGAACGTGGTGTAAGCAAAGATTGCTGGGAGTGTGGCCCAACTGTGAGTACCTCTCTGGCTTTAGAATGCCGTTTCCTTCTAACCATAGTAGTGTGCTTCCTGTAAGCTGGAATGTCAGTACACATGCCAAGGCTGCCAGGGTGACTATTGCATTCAGCACAATGAAGGATGCTCGAAGACACTGGTACGTGATTGTTTTCTTCTATTATTAATTCAAGGCCCCATGATTGTACGAGAGCGTATACTAACCCGTCCTGCAGTGTGACTGGTGCAATACTAGTGCTCGCGGCCGAATGCGTGGCGACTTTTATTAAATTTGACGCAGGTCCAATTTATTTTTTATATTTTTTATATTGGTAATCGACACGTCGAATTATAACATATCCATTGGACGTACGGAGTACTCCGGTACATGAACTTGATTTTAAAGCGAAGTATCAAGGCGTGGAGGCTTCCAGAATTGAAACTCTTATCTCTTATCGGCCGTGCAGACCGCAATAGCGGCAGATCTGGCAAAAACCTGGCTTTTGTCCGGCAGAATTGTAGGCATTTCAAGGTTGTAATAATATATAGTTATAAATACATATATATATATATTGAGGCGGAAGCTAAAAAGACACACAGCCATGAATATCTATCGTTCATATTATTCATAAAATAATAACCCAACGAAAAAAAAGAGAGATGAGATCCACCAATCCGCGGCGGTGGTCCTAAAGTATGGGAATTGATTTTTGTCGTTTTTGCCGCTATTTAGGTCCGTCCCCGCCATGGAATATTAATATTAAAGAATGCATTCTCTCTTTAATGAGTTTCTATATTCATCATGGCTCAAGATAATTTAGTCTGGTCATCCCAGCTACTCGTCACATCGCCAGAGCGGGCGCCTCGACTGACCGGTGACAAAATCACTTTGCCGCAATCTGCGCTCGAACAGCTGCTAGCTGCCGCTCCGCTTCAAGCTGTCCCCTCCGGGAGCTCTCGTGTACTTACTTCGTCATTCGATCCCTTCAACCACCATACCTTCGCCGCCGAATCGCGTGCTCGTCAGGAGGTCGAGCAACGTCAGCAGCAACTACCTCATCCGTTAATATTCCGCATTGTCAATCCTCTGAATGGCCGGTTCATCTATGCGGGCATTCGGGAGTTCTCCGCTGGAGAGAATGAAGTCGCCCTGAGTACATTGCTCAGAGACTCACTCGATATCAAGGATGAGGAGTTCTTGAGCGAAAGTGGCGAACCACAAGACCTGGCCGTACCCCAAATAGAAAGGGAACCCTTACCACGGACTGGCCCCGCGGTCACAGTACACGCGAAGCAACTACCAAAAGGAACATATGTTCGCCTCCGTCCGCTAGAAGCCGGATACGATCCTGAAGACTGGAAGGCTCTTCTTGAGAGATACTTACGTGACAACTTTACGACCCTCACAACGGGCGAACTTCTGACAGTGCCGGGTACCCGGAGCGAGTCATTCAGATTCTTGGTGGATAAAGTGTTTCCCGAAGGCGAAGGAATATGTGTGGTGGATACAGATCTTGAAGTTGACATCGTCGCATTGTCAGAGGAACAGGCCCGAGAAACGCTACAGAAGAGATTGGAAAAGGCTTCACGCGCGCCGGGTACAACTAGCGGCAGTTCAATCGGTGGTACCCTCAGCATTGGAGAAGATGTCACCGCCCAAGTGTTGCCTGGGGAATATGTGGATTATGAGCTTCGAGATTGGAACCGCCAGGATACTATTCAGATTGAGCTTACTACGGACAACCCGGAAGTGAGTCTTTTTGCTAGTCCCTTTTCTACTCGCCAAAGAAGTCGTCCGAGATCAGATATGCATGCCTTGGGGGATTTCTCGAGCCAGTCGCCCAAGAAATTTGATCTTCGGCCCTCAAATGTGGTTCTGGAAGACGCCGAGGCCCTCTACATAGCAGTTCACGCCGATCCTGCAAGCATTGAATCATCGGATCAACAACGGCAGTCACCATCGCAATACCACCTGCGGATCACACTGAATCCATCGGGCTCATCGGATAGTCATAATGAGACGGAACAGTCCCACGAGCCTAGCGATGTGCAGTGCAAGAACTGTCAGCAATGGGTTCCTAATCGGACGCTAGTTCTCCACGAGAATTTCTGTCTCCGCAATAATATATTATGTTCGCAGTGCCAGAATGTCTTCCAAAAGCGGTCTCCAGAGTGGCAAGGTCACTGGCACTGTCCACACGACTCCGGCCATGGCAATGATGCCCCAAGCAAGGAAAAACATGACACTATTTTCCACCAAGCACATCAATGCCCCGATTGTGATGGGGATTTCGAAGGGCTTCCTAATCTTGCGCAACATCGTACTACAGATTGTCCTGGGAAGTTGATCCTCTGTCAATTCTGCCATCTTCTCGTACCACAGAAAGGCGACTCTGACCCTGATTTCCGCGACCCCGAGGTGATGCTCTCCGGCCTCACTCCACACGAACTGGTGGATGGAGGACGCACCACCGAATGTCATCTATGTAATAAGATTATCCGATTACGAGACATGAACACCCATCTTCGCCACCATGACCTGGAACGCCTTTCTCGACCCGCACCGCGCATATGCATGAACAGAAATTGCGGCAGGACATTGAACAAAGCCGGAAATGAGTCTGTTGGCCTTTGCAGTTTCTGTTTCGGACCGCTGTATGTGGACACGCACGATCCAGAGGGTAAAGGACTGCGTCGTCGCATTGAACGCCGATATCTCTCCCAGATGATGACCGGATGTGGCAAGCCCTGGTGTCACAATGAGTACTGCAAAACGGCAAAGCAGGAAATGGCATCTGACTCTGGTCCTCCAGCCGCGATGAGTGTAGTGGAAATCATGAAGTTGACACGCCCACTTGTCGAAGCTCTCAACACCCAGCCCAGTGTGCCTAATACGGCGCCTTTATACCTCTGTGCTGACGAAACAAGTCAACACCGTCGCAATCTCGCAGAGCTGATTGCAGCAGAAAGCACTGAAGGGAATGACAAAGTGTATGATCTACCATGGTGTATTGCAGCAGCAGAAGCCTCGGGTGGCGACTTGGAGAAGGCAAGAGAGTGGCTGTCTAAATGGGCACCAACTCAGGGGGCAACTAATACATGATTCTTCAAGGTTTGGATTTGGACATTATTTGATATGAGAATATGGGCTTGTTTTGCATCAAGTGAAAGGACTACAAAGCTTACCATTGAGAAGACAGACGAATCTAACAGTGCATAATGAATGATGTATAAAAAAAAATAGCTGGAATTTCATAATATTCATGATTAAAATGCAAAGGCTGGTCTCAAATGGAGATACTAGACATCGGAGCCACTAGTTTCAAGAACTATCAATGCAATGCATAGACAGAGAACCTGTGTCAACCAAAGCCCACTTTTTTCAAGCCGCACCCGTCTTCGCAGCCAGCGACCCGGTGCCACGCGAAGAGAAGATACCCATAATTCCAAAAACGACGTAGAACAGAGCCAAGGGATACGCCACAAGACCCCTCATGCCACTCATGCGTGCCACCGCGCAGAACATCCCCGACGAACTATATGTGCACCAGCCAACAGCGGCAATGGTCAGGAGATAGCCGAACATGGTGTCCATGGGAATCAGGATACCAATGAGACTGGTGAGCACCAAAGGAAGGAAGCAGTAGCCCAACACGCTAGCGGAGCGTGGGAAGGTCAGAGTAGCAGAGAAATGGCCCGCGGCCGAGGCACCGGACATGGAGGGTTTGTGGTGGGGGTTGTAGTTGGTAGGGTCGGCGGCGTTGGGAGTTGGGACAGTGTCGAGAGCGGGAGACATGAGGCTGAGGATCAGATGCAAAGCGACAGTACCGAAAACAGCGACGCCGTAGATATAGCCGTAGAACACCTTGCCCGAGAGGAGGAGGAAAGTGCCGTACAAGACGATGTAAAGCAGAGCTCCGTAGAGATCGCTATCATCCATAAGGTGATTATCGATAGAGGCGAAGGGATTCAGAACAGTCAAAGTCTAGAGAACGAGACCATTAGCATCCAACATCAGGCATACACTGTTGACCAGAACTGCAATTAAATCAAAGCCGGGGTAAAAAACAAGCCACCCGCAAGACCCCACGTCTCCTGAGCGCGCCCAATACAAAATCAATACACACTAACCTTGGTCCGGATATGTTCAAAGTTGACACCCAACTCCTCAAGCAACGGCGGTTCACCATCATACCCCTCCGTCCCAAATGCGGCCAACCAGCCCGTCCTCAAGCCGCCCTGTTCGCCCATCCGTCCACTGACGCCAGCGGCCGGGGACCCGAAGCCCCCATACCCACTACCGGCAGGGTAAGCCTGTGCGGAGGGATTAGAAGCTCCACCAAAGCCGGCGCCATAAGATGCTTGTGAGGGGGTTGTGTGACCGGAAACCGAGGAGTAGGACGAGGGAAAGAACTGGAGATTCTGTGGTGTGGAGCCCTGGGGAGCGTAGCCCTGCTGTTGTGGATAGTATTGGGCCATTGCCGCGACTGACGGCGTGAAGAGTAAAAGATCGCTAGTATCTGTTTGAATGTAGGATGTGCCTGGGGTTCCTGGGGACTAGCGCTTGGCTAAGGTGTGGATTGTTGTAGAGCTTCGAAGCTCCAAATGGCCTCAATGATGTTGGATGACTAAGCGTCTAATCGGCCGGGGCCCGTCCAGCGAACTAAGCTCAAATGTACAAATTGTAAACTGACAGAGGATGTGGTTGTTCTTGTATTTAGAATGTTAAAATTAATCTGAGCTTGATTGGAATTGGTAACACAATGTATAAGGTATGGTTGAATCCGCAAGAAATCTACTTATCGACGTTTACAAGAAATTGATTCCGATGCCTAACTGGAGCCCCTTGCGGCCTTCTTCGCCCTTTCGCAACGCTAGAGGCAAGGAGAAGTTAAGCTCGAAGCGGGCGACAGGATGAGCATACACAATACCGAAGCCAGCTGCGACACTGGGCAGTCCGTTTTGTAGTTCAGAGAGAGTTGAGACTAGAGCATCCTGCACCTCACCATTAGTAGTAGGAGTGGCTTTCTGTGAGGTATGCAGAGAGAGCAAACGGCCACCGTTCAAGAAGGCCTGGAACCGCACGGGCTTCTCAGCACCAAGTCGGGGAAGCGGGAACAATAGATTGGCGCTTCCGGCGGCGTACACATCACCGCCTAGTGAATCAACACCCTCGCGAGGACCGAGACCGCAGAGGCGGAATCCACGGACATCAGTAGGCCCTCCAAGCTGGAAGCGGTCATTGACACGGGAAAGTTGAGGGCGAGGGTTGGACTCCAGTCCCAGAGGGTAGAGAAGACCGGCACGGAATCCAGTGGTGAGGCTGACACCACTGTCACCCTTGATTCCTGGGATGGGAATAGGGATGGCACCTTGTGTCTCGATTTCTGACTTCCAGAACGAGACATCGCCCTTGAGTGGGCCAAATCCAGCCAGCTCGTTGAAGGCCTTGGCATAGTAACCACGAGATGGCAAAAGGGCATTGTCCCGCTGGTCATTAACCCAGCTATGGAAGATGCTGCTCTTCACGCTGTCACCTGCATCGGCACGGACAGTAGGGGAGGCGTTCTCCGCAAGGCCAGTAAGCTGTCTCCAGAAACCGTTGTATCCAAATTCGTGACGGTGGCCTGATTTGGACACCCATCGGAGCTTGCTCCAGCCGCCCTTGAGAACCTCCTCGTGGCTTGCCCAAGACTTCTGGGTGGAGCTTGCAATACCACCAATTTCTAGGCGGAAATCGGGATCACCCAAGATCGGAGTCTCAAATGCAGCCTGGTAAGCGGACCGTGTCCGGGTACCGAGTGAAGCGTTCAAATTCAAAGTCTCGGCACCACCAAAGACATTGCGCCAGAGAAGATTACCGTAGGCTGAGCCCTCAGCATTGCCCAAGTCCGTTCCGGTCTTCATCAGCACGCGGGACTTCTCTCGCGTTGCCAGATGGACATCGATGTTGCGCATGCCATTTTGGCCTTGCGACTCATCCAAGTAGATCGAAATAGGCTGGTGGAATAGATCTGAGATGATTTTAGTAGATATCCATCATTATTTGTTAACCTGTGATCTCATACCGAAACGTCCAAGTTTATCTGCAGTAGCCGACACCTCCCGCAACACTTCGGACAGTGTGTAGGGCCGACCCTTGTTTGCGCTCAAAAGCGGGCTCAAGTTGCGCTCAAGGAAGCTTCGTCGGGTATGAGGGGCACTAGTGACTTGAACAGAGGATATGGTGCAGGGCAAGGTCGAGTTTTCGTCGATCTAACAGATATCGCGATCAGCCGGGAAACTCCGCAAGTAAACGCGAATTGCCTGTTATCGGCTTCTAGGATTGGATGATCATACCAATTCAGCAAGTCGGTTCTGGGCCTTTTGGTAAATAGCTTGCATGCGCTCATTCACGGCCTGCTGTTGCTCTTCCAACACCTTGGGGTCTACTCGCTGTTGCAAACGCTCGAAGACCTAGAAGCGTATAGAAGTTAGTAGAGGGCCAACTGAACATTCAGGCAGCTCATAAGCTGCCTGAGATATGTACTAACGCTCTCGTCTCCTTCGGCAAAAGAGGAAGACATTTTTGCGGCTGCAATGGCCAGAACTTTCGGCCTCCGGGGAACAGATCGGGGTGCGCGTGCCGAACCCGCAAGATACGGAACCAGCCACGTGACCCGGTGAACATGAGCGCCTGATTGCGACAGTCCACCTCTTGACTCCGCAACTTCTTTCACTATTCATTTTCTTTCCTCGGATTTGTTTTCTTGGTGCTCATAAAACTCTGACTTGTCTTGTTTTGCCTTGGGAAGTCTCTTACTTCTGCTCATCCCACCAAAGATGGCGACAAAAGCCGCTTTCAAACGGGTAAGTGGCCAGACCTCGAGGCCAATCGGTTATCCGTGGATAGTATCTAATAATACTTACTATAGCTCACTCGTGAATACCAAAATATCCAAAAAGATCCTACGCCATTTATTGTGACCCATCCATCTGAGACCAATATCCTTGAGTAAGTGATATACATCCCCTCACATTGCCACATTGCCGCAGATCTCCGAAGTTGACCTGCTGTAGGTGGCATTACATTCTCACTGGACCTCCAGGCACTCCTTATGAAAATGGGCAGTACTGGGGTACATTGATCTTCCCTCCAGAGTATCCATTCGCCCCCCCCGCCATCCGCATGCACACACCCAGTGGCCGATTCCAGCCTTCCACTCGACTCTGTCTAAGCATCAGTGACTTCCACCCGAAATCCTTCAACCCCGCCTGGGAAGTCTCGACCATTCTCATCGGTCTTCTCTCTTTTATGACGAGTGAAGAAATGACCACTGGAAGCGTCAGCGGTTCAGAAAGCGAGCGTAGAGTGCTTGCCGCGCGATCTCGGTGGTGGAACTCGACCGGAGGAGGTTCTCATGTTAGCGCCACTGCCGGCGTCACTCGAACGTCCAAGGGTATCAACAATGTTAAGGCAGGAGATGGAGGCTTGAAGTTCCGCACAGAATGGCCTGAACTCGACCAGGAAAACTGGGCTTGGATGAAAGAGCATCGCATCGATTCCGCCACCGGCCAGATTTTGCCTGACCCTGATGCACCCGCCAAGTGTTCTCCAGAGACAAGTGCTTTACGTCGACGACCCAACGGTAGTGCTCCTGGAATCGGTTCTGTTGTGGACGGTGGACACGTTGCGAGAGAGGCAGGTCAAGGCTGGGCCGGACGAAACCGAGTCTGGATCTGTGTTGCTGTCTTCTTTGGTTATGCACTGATCTCACGGCTATTGAGTGATATGCGAGCATGAGACTGAACTAGTGCTTTTTTCTTCTTTCTTTTATATGTTGGAATACCCTTTGTCTTCATGTTTTATCCTAAACTTTTCTTTTTTTGTTGTCCTGTCCTTAGCGGGTTCGCAATCATTATTCGGGTGCCACGGGGTGGGGGTTTTCTTTTTCCAAGACAAAGTCCAGAGAATTATTGAATACTTGAAGAACCTTGAAGAACCTTGAACCTTTATTCCAAATATAGGTTACACCGTTGAGCACCGGATCATCCCAGACGATTAGCGCTGAATCGGGCTTGTGCTCCCCCGCATTGACAACATTGGGAACGTAACTACGCTTCTTTTCTCTTCTAAATCTGCCTTCACCCAACTGCATAGTCTGCTATCCACTTCTTTATTGGTTTGTCTTCTGTGTTTTGCCTCTCTTCCTTTGCATTCCGAACTTGCCTTGGCCTTCGGATGGATCATCTGCAGCCTTTCACCTTTGGTTCGCCTCAGCATACCCATTCAGGTCAGTGCTTTCTGGTTTGATTATATCTTATATTGGCTGGGAAACCTAGCCTTACTGAACCCTGAATCCTGTTGGTCTTTTTTTGGGGGAGGGGGGGGGGTATTTGACCTCAAAAGAGGTCAAATTCACATCCATTTTGACTTATATTGGTCTTCCTGTGTTTCCTATTTGCCTATGGACTTCCCAATCAGTCAACATTGTTAGAGTTGCACCAAAAGACACCCCCTTCGATTGTCAAGAGCTTGAACTGAAGCACCCGACTAGAACCCAAGGCCAAACCTGCGCCGCTGGATCGGCCTTCCTTTACATTCATCGATCACGACGACGACTTGACCTCTAAGAGGATTAAAGATGTCAATGCACGCAAGGCCATTCGCTCCCATGTTATGCGCGATGTACGCCGACGTGAAAGACTCGCTGGGTTGAAACGAACATCCAGACAGAATCGCGGGCAATCCGATACTTCCAAGGCGACCGTTGATGAATCAGATGAACAAAGATTGGTGTTGAGGGCTTCATCTCAGTCTTCCGCTTCGTCTTCCATACTGGGCACAGACTCTGGAGACGGGTTTACCTCGATTTATCGTGGGCGTCCCGTCAGATGGTGTGCCGGTTATCCTTTGCCTCTCCATTCAAATCCTAATCCACCTACATCATGGTTTCTTGATCCTTTCTTTACGTTGCCCGGTACCAGTGAGCTTCCGTCGATGGTTGCACATTTGGTGTACTACTGTAAGTATTATTCATTTCAACGTTGCCTATTGTTCTGGTCATGTTCAGTGTCCATACTGCATGAGCCTCCCCAGAACTAGAGCTAACTACAGGCGGAAGGGAAAACCATATTCGTACCGATGACTTTCCCGAACACCAGCAAAGATTCAAACCAAGAGATGGAACTAATGGTTCGATCATCATTCTCGGATCCGGGTAGTTTCTTTGGGCTGATGAGCATGTGCGCTGCACATCGAGCCGTTCTCGCAAGCCAGCGATCGGGTAATTGGGACTCGGTGCTTACCAACGACCCTGACTATTGTATGATGAGAGCAAAGTCCATTCAAGAGATGAGCGCAAAAGTACGGGATCCGAGTCGCAGACTCAGCAATGAGGCATTTGATACCATAATCAACCTTCTCACTGGTTCGGTATGGATTCTGTTCGTAAATGCCGGGTTGGTGTGTTGCAGTGCTAACATCCCACAGCTGATTATCGGAGAGTTCAGCGAGGTTCATACTCATCTAACAGGGCTAAAAAGTATGGTTGATTTGCGGGGTGGAATAACAGACGAGAGTATTCGTTCTTCCTCAATGTTATCTGCCATTATCACGTACGTGTGTTTTCGGTTCACTTCTCTACTGAGTTCCGCTCACAGTTGATTAAACAGAACCGACATCAAGGCCGCCTCGGGCCTAATGACCAAACCCGTCTTTCCATTAACTTGGGATGCACAGCCAATCCCTTCGGAGATCCAACAACGAATCAGACCACTGGCTTCATCGCCTCTCAACAGACTAGGCACGGGATTTTCGGCCAATACATTCCTCAGCCCCTCCTTATTGAAAATTATAAGTGTGCTTCGTGACATGGTATTCTTTAGCATCACTTATCAGACAAATCCTACAGTCATTAAACCTGGCGACCAAGACTTTTTCCGCATCCTCAATTGCGAAGCAGAGCACCAACTTCTCAGCTATATCTATGCAGAAGGCTCCCCCAACCCGGAGCCCAATCTTCATCCGGTTGAAGCAGTCACTCGAGTGGCATCTATTTGTTATCTCAATCATTTCCTGATTGTCTCGCCTTCATCATCTGGGTTGGGTCGAGCCCTTACGAAACACCTCAAGACAGCGTTGGATGGCTGCAAATTGTCTCTTCTTGTGGGATTACCAAACCAAACCTTTGGACTTTATGTTTGGGCTTTATTTGTCGGAGCCCAAGGTGCCCTTGGCCAACCTGAGAGACAATGGTTTGTAGAGCGGCTGGCCCGTGTTGCAATGATATGTGGATGGCAATCATGGGAGCAAATTTCGAAACTTATGACTGAATTTTTCTTTGTTGCGGCTTTGGACAGCTTAAATTGGCGCTCTATCTGGGACGAAGCGATGACTGGGTTTGTTATATCCGAGTCGGAGGAACTGGAATTCTCATCTCTTCTTGGAACGGGTGCACTCTCCCTTACTTAGCTCTCAATGATGGGCACTTGTATAATTTGCACGGCAAACCCCAGCAGTAATAGTAATGAGAAGCAAAAGAAAACAAAAAGAAAATGAGTTTGTGAAGTGTACAAATATGTATTGAACAGAAATACATGAAATGACCTCGGGAAGTATATAAAGCTCCCCCAGAGGACCTCGGGAGATTTGTTTACATTTCACCGCTTTAGGCTCGACCTATCACGTGGCAAATTTTTGTCATCCAAAAAAAGTCCACTCCGCTTTCTCCGGTCTTTTATCGCGCCTTCACTTTCGCCTTGGATCTTACCATTAAATTTCTTTGCTTCATACTTCAAAATGGGTTGGTTCTGGGCAGACACCCCGCAGGCTTCTGTAGCCCCAATCCCACATGCATCCTTGAACGCATCTCCTCCGGTTCGTTTTGCGCATACTGTATATGTATAGCTTTGATAATTTAGACTGACTCTTATCTAAAGCCGGGATGCCCGATGCATGAATCGGGCTCGAAGCCCTCACCCTCGCCAGCTCCTGCTGCTGATCTCCCCAGCAGCTGCCCCATGAAGTCGAAGGATTCTCCATTTTACTCAGCCCCGAAATCAACACCGGCGCAAACACCGCAGCCACCCACCGACACCGCTGCGCAGCCCTCGACCCTCTCAAAGCTCAATCCTTTGAACTACATGTTCTCGTCTATCTCCCAAGAGCGTGCAGCTAATCAAACTGTTGACCTTCCTGTTGAGCGCGAAGGCTCTTCAATCCCAAGAGGCGATGGCGAAGGCAACTGGGAGTATCCATCTCCGCAACAAATGTACAACGCCATGTTGCGCAAAGGACACACAGATACACCCCAGGATGCGGTGGAGTCAATGGTTGCCGTTCACAACTTCCTGAACGAAGGCGCCTGGGATGAAATCGTGGGATGGGAGCGCGTGTTCGCCAAGGGTCTCAAGTCTGGATGGGAACACTGCCGCCGCGGCGAGGAAAACCTGAGCATGGACTTGACCTATGCAGACGAGAATGGTAAATTCGATTCAACGTCCGAGCCTCGTCTACTCCGATTCCAGGGTAGGCCGCAAGAGTGGTCACCCAAGGCACAGATATACCAGGCACTGAGCTGGGCGTATCCCAGCAAGTTTGAGTAAGACTGTCCTCTCGGTATTTACACTAAGTAAATTGCTGACTCCAATTTCAACAGGACAAGCCCTCCATTTGACCGCCACGATTGGTATGTCATCCGCCAGACACCTTCGGGTCCGAAGGAAGTTCGATACGTGATCGATTACTACTCTGGGGACCCAGATCCTCACGGACTGCCTGTCTTCCACCTTGATATCCGCCCTGCGTTAGATACACCGACCGCCGCAGTTGAGCGCTTAATGAGGTGGGGAGGTGATGTCTGGTGGAGGGCTAGCGGCGCATCTGTTCGCGAACAGGCCTCTAAGAGTGCTTGACAGCTGCAATGACCAGGCTGTCCGCTTCTCCACTCCACTTTGTAATTATTCGGAGGCATGGCGCTGGCGTTCTATTGCTTATCTTCGCTTGTGCTTGTACGATGTTCATCTTCCTCCCTCTTGTCTTATATCGCAACCTTGGTCTTTTTCCGTTAGTCTATGAAAATAGACACATGATAATGATATCTTTGCATTAATTTTTACCTTTCCCCTCAAATATCAGAGGTTTCACAATTTCCTTGCAGATATTTTCAAAAGATAAGTGTCTTGCTCTAAACTATCAAAGATAAACCAAACATAACTATATTTCTATCATTCAACAGGCATGTCATCTGAGCTTCCATATCAACAGGGAAGAATGGGACGTGTATGGTACAAAAGAAGAAAGGAGAATGGTCTTATATATTAGGGGACAGTTGGTCGTACTTGACGCAATGCTCAACACTCTCGATGCTGGCCTGCAGCATTCCACGAGCCTCCAAGCCGACCCAAACCCAGAGCATTGAGTAGTCGCCCGAGCGCACAGTCTCCAGGAATGAACTTCCAGATCCCAATTGTCGTAGAATAGGAAGTGCACTAGACAAAGTCAGCTTCAGTTGAACAAGTCAAAAGCCCTCGTGGAGCCAACTCACCTCTTGAATAGATCTAGGTTGGGGTTCAAACTACGTCCTATTCCTTCAAGCAGCAGACATGAAATGACGACGTTTACAAAATCTCCTTCAAACCGAACGTGGTGCCCGCGGACCATAGTCAATACCTCACTGAGGATATCGCCAATCTTGACACTCCCCAGAGCGAAGGTTCGAGACTTGATGCTCAGAACCAAATGTTGCATTTTCAGCGCAAATATCTCTGGATCAATGACCTCTTCCGGTGTTCGACATCGCTCGACCATAAGCTGACCAGCCCGGTATCCGTCAAATTCAGCGATAGCTCGAAAGAGGTCCAGGAAGTTCCGCCGGTTGGTCTCATTTAGTTGAGTGACAAGACCAGTGTCGATGAATATCAACTGCGGTCGATACCCCTCGTCGTTGAGCTGGGAAAGAGCAGCCTTCCAATCCTCGGTGTCGTTGAGATTCGGACGTAACCGCTCAAGGACTGCCTCTGTCACATCAACTTCGGCCCGTGTCGGGGCATTGAACGCACGCGAATGCTTGCCAAGGGAAAGGTCCAGCTCGCTGGGCCGGTAGAAACGAACCATGATGTTCCCCGGATGGAGATCGGCATGAACAAAATTGTCTATGAGTAGCATGTGCAAGAATGCATCAAGGCCTTCATTGGCAATATCGTGCTGATATAAACCCCCTCCGATATCCAAGAAGGTGGCCAATGGGATGCCCTGGGCAAATTCCTCAACCAACACCTCGCGGGTGGTGTATTCTAAGTATGGGTATGGGAACCAAGCAGTAGTGCGAGAATTGAATTTCTGGCGGAATATGACGAGGTTAGCGGCTTCAATCCGAAGGTCCAGTTGTAGCTTCATCATTTCCCCAAACTGTTGTACTTCATCAGGGAAAGACAGCCAGTGCATTGTGGGGATGGCATTGATCATGTGAGCAAAAAAAGACATGATCCGTAAGTCTCTATGTATCATTTGTTCAACCCTGGGGTGCTGCACCTTGATGGCGACATACGATGATGGCACCCGCTGCGGGGAACTCTTGACCAGCACGTCGACGTTTTTTCGAACCTTCTCACCCAGCGTTGGTGGTTCGATGCCCAACTCTTCTTCGTTGGTTGCAGCGAGGCTCGGTTTCAACTTCGCCTTGTAAACCTGTGCAATCGCTCCAACCCCCAGTGGTTCCTCCTGGAACTCTTCAAATATGTCCTCGAATGGCAGTCCGTTGAATGCTTTGCGGATGATGCGCTTCGTTTGATGAAGTGAGTGAGCGGGGGCATTTGAGTGGAGTGAGGACATTATGTTGCACATTTCCGGTGGGAAGATATCTGTTCGTGATGCAGCCCATTGGCCGAGCTATTCAAGAAGTCACCCTGTCAGTTCAGTCTTAAGACAGTTCTTCGCCAACAAAAGCATACCTTGATAAACGCCGGACCAGCCCGCTCCATTGACTTCACCAGGAACCGATACCACCACAATGTGCCAGACCGCGCGCCATCCCGGTCCTGCACTTTTCGACCAAGCCAAATGGCGGGCACCGTAACGACAACCGGAATGAATATGACGGCAAGGTGAATGAAGCGGATCCCTGTAGCAATAGGGTCATAGACATAGCAATAAAAATAGACCCATATTGTCTGGCAGAGCTTCGAGATGCCTTGCGCGTCAGGTGAAACCGTCTTCCGGACCTCTTCGCGCGAAGCCTCCAGCATCTGCATTTCCCCAGTCTTGTCGTGGCCATCATTCTCTTCCGCAAGCTTCAAAAATGCCGCTGGAGCCAGAGTGGCCATGATAACTCCGCCTATTACGGGAGCCCTTCGCGGTGTGCCTTTCAGTAGTTGCCGAGGCCATGGCGGGCGACTGAAATGGTGTCGAGGGAGACGCGGAAGTCCACGTTTGAGACAGAAACGGCCGAAGAGACCGGCCGCCCTCATGTTATCATGCAGGCATATAATATTGGCATAGAATGATGAAGCTAGTAGAAAAGTAGAGGTAGAAGTAGGTAGCAGCCTCGGGATAGAGCTCCTGGTCAAGATTCTGGACGATAAACACGTGCTGCGACGTCATAGACAAACAAGACAAACAAGACACCCCCCATCACCAACTATACACGCTCGCAACTTGTAAAGTACAAAATATGCATAACTTTGTCAATTATGAAGATAAACCTATTCATCGTACTCCATAAGTTGTACATCAAAAGCTCTGTTTAAGCTCTAGCTAATCTTCCAAAGTCATCGACGCCTGCATTCCACAACCACATTCCTCGTCCTTCGTCCGCTTGCAATCAACTATTACCCAATCCGGCAATATACACAGCGGATCATAACTCTTTGTCAAGGAGAAAGAGTTGAGGGGGGTCGATCTTATTTTATAACGGTTTCTGTTAGTGACTGCTAGGACTTCAATGTCCCGAAAACGGATCATCGAGCCTTATCCAAACGACCGGAAAGATGGTTTTGCTCGACATTAAATTAGGCCGTGATGCCCGTAGATTCACAATAGGATTTTCCATCATCTTTAGTTCCTCAGACGACTGCTAGATGGCGCGGGAACTGCTAATCATGGGTTGCACCCAGAACCTTCGCGATGTCGAGTCCAACAATGAGAAGAAGCACTCGCACTGGCGCGATTGGGCCTGCGTCCTTCTGTGGGGCGTTATTGGCTATGCAAGCATTATTTTTATCGTGTTAGCCTACTCCAACCCGGGGCTTATATCCTTTGATATCACTTCGTTGCTGTTTCGCAAGGAGATTTCCCCATTCTTCGCATTCTCGCAAGGAACGGGTCATTACTCTAAGCCGCAGGGCTTCAAGATAGTTGCTCTGGTTCCTTTCCATTACCATGAGCGTACAGCAATATTGGACTGCTATCTGCAGGTATGTACAATCTACCCCTCACTATATGGAGTAATTCTAACATAATTCAAGAAAAACTTAGTCCATAATAATGGATTTCTTGATCAGGTCGTCTTTGTGCCGCAGACCGATGACGCTGTCAGCATGGAATGGCTGTACTCTATCGTGAATCAAACACCCGAATATACTATTTCTTCTCGCGGCCATGAAATGGAGTGGAAAGTTGCAAAGGATAATGTGATGTACATCCGAATCGACGGCGACATCGTGTTTCTAGAAGATAACGCCATTTCAACCATCGTCAAGACGAAACTCGATAATCCAAGCACACTGATGGTATCGGCCAATGTGATAAATGAGGCAGCCCTCGCATCTCTTCACAGTCATCCGGGAACTGCACTCCCATATCTGCCTGAATTATACGACGTGAAACAACCGTCTCGATCAAAGTCACAACTGAAGTATGACTGGCGCGCTTCGAGTCTTCCAAGCTGGCAGGGCCCACTGAACTTTGAAGTACGCAAAGACTTTGAGCCGCCATTTGAAGGGCATCGCTGGCTACTCCCCAGAGACGCGGGCTCTGGCCGAGATCCTATCGCGAGATCCGTATATACTGAAACTGGTCCAACCCTACATGACTGGACTGTTGGTGCACAACAACATTACTCATTCTTGCACCATCTAGAGCACAATGATTTGGGCCGTTACAAGTTCCCGATGTGGGTCGATCCAACCGAGCCCACCAGCGAGAATTTCGGGTGCTTCTGGGGTAATGATGCAGAGGATGTGCATGATATTTTCCGCAACAACCCAAAGGGATCCTCCCACAATTGGCATATGTCGGATGGCTCTCGTCCGCATGTCATTATAGACGGCAAGGGGCTTGTTTCACATTATTCTGCTCGACAAGGTGCGGCTGGTCTAGATGCCACAGATCTCATAACTCGCTACCGGGCATATGCGCAGGAGAAAGTGTGTTTGCAGACTGAGTGATCGAAACCCCTGGGTATCAGGTTGTGTCAATTAATGGAGGAATTTACATGTACATATACGTATATACCCAACAATTTTTGCTCAACTTCTGCGAGTCTACAACTAGATTCTTGTAAAGAAGTAGGTTTTCAAGCTATATATACGCCCATAGCGATGCTTCGTTCAAACTGTCATGTTTTGAGGGACATACAACGAGAAATGTTGTTCTTTGGTCTCTCTGGAGAGTTATTCTATAGCCTTCTTTTGGGTCCATTTCTAGACAATATTGGTTCCACATCTGAACACAAAGCACATATTTGGCCGATGTATCACATCATATGCAACAATGATAACACTTGTTTCAAATACATCATATCATGTTGGAGTTCTCCACCCAAGCATCTGTTGCAGCCTTCAGCTGTGAGGCATTGACCCTCACCAAGTCTTCCAGCATATCTCTATAACCCACAGGAAGTGCACCAGACTATTTTCCGGTTAGTAAATGACTAGTGTTATCCTAGGACGGGAAACTCACCTCGTTCATCAGCAGTCCTTGCACAAGCACAAAAGCGTTGTCACGGTCTTTGGTCTCCTGTGACTTGTCTGTCTCCTCGGCATTATCTTGATTGGGGGTTCCCCCTCCTAGGGTCGTCTTGAGCAACTCGGTAACTTCTGTCTTGTGGAAGCAGTCTACAACGGCGGCACAACCGAGTTTGTTTGTCGCCATTAGAGCCAGAGCAAACCAGCCTTCACTGCGAACGACAGGCCATTGAGTCTGTGTGATCATCGCACCTACTGGCAGTGAAACACCCTCGTGCAAGGTGTACAGCCGGTTGAGCAAGGACATTGCTTCTTCATCTGCATCGCGAGCCTTGGGGCTAACAGTCCGACAGATTGAAGCAACTGTCCGTCCGATTTCAGTCTTGATTGGTGTGGAATCTGTTTTCTCGAAAAGAGACAGGAGCAGAGACAGATAGGTCCGTTGGTGGGCCGGGGAATCAACATCTTGTGAAAGAGGAGCGAGAAGACGAGAGATATTATCCATTGAGGAGATAATCACCTGACGCGCAATACTTGCAGCCGAGAATTGAACCTGTGGAACTGATTCATACGCCCATAATCGTGAAATGGCAGGAATGATACCAGCTTCTCCAAGAATGGCTCTGTTGTCGCCGGCAATTGCAAGGTTCTTCAGGAAACCAAGCGAAGAGTGCAATACCGCACCATGGGCATCTCCCGTGAGAACGGATATCAATTCTTCGTGGATTTTCAGGTCCCGGACCATCACCTGGCAAACCTCGTCGGACCGGGCGAGATTTCCAAGCATGACACAAGCGCAGATCTGAAGTTGATCTTCGGTTGCAACCACCCATGACTTCAATGTCTTTGAAAGAGGAGAATCAAGGGGATAGTATTGGGCGAACAATGGTGAGGCAGATACCTCAGCCAAAGCCTGGTTAATTTTGAGGCGGAGCTGCGCGAGAGCCTTGACGTCTTCGCTAAAAGAAGGATCCACCACAATCGAAAATGAATGGCGCAGGACATCCAGCACGCCTTCCACCATTCCATTCGACACGCAGACATTCTGAAACTTTTCGTTTTCCAGGTAAGCAGCAAGAGAAGTTGCCAGTGATGAGAAATGTGCAAGATCAAGGGTCTCATCAATGGCAAGCTCCATCAGCAGTAGAATTGTTCCGTCGGGGGAGTGTTCAATGCCTTCGGCTGTAGATTACATGTTAGATAGGGAAACAGACTGGGGTTGGGATAAAGCGTACCTTGTTCTGAGGCTAACTCAATCAAGTCGTATGAGAAATTGAGTAGAGCCTCATTGTCTCCGATCTCGCCATCTTTGATCAACTTCAATAAGATGTAAGCTGTCCGGTTGGTAGCTATCTGAGTATGTGCCGGTTCTGATATCACATTAGCAAGACGTGTTACCAGCCGGTTCTTTCTGAACATACTGTAATCCATGCAAATGTTGTAGATTACTGGAATGGCAACAAAAATCAAATCTGGATCAAGGAAGTATCGAATGATAGAAAGCGTATAGTTTCCCTTCACAACAATCTCCCTATTCTCGTCTGCATCAACATTAGTTATATGGGCACACATATAAGTGATTGCAGCATACCTGTATCGGCACACGAGTTTCCAATAACTCGCAATGAGTGAAGCAACAAGCTGGTATCGACATCGCCCTTCAAAGAAACCACATCCAGGAAGAATTTCAGAACGCCAGACTGGCCAAATGGAGCACGCCATGAAGCTGAAACATAATGAGCAAGTTATAAAATTGACATGTATATAGGATCGACTCACGATCTCTGCTACCGTCCGCAATAATTTCAGCAGCTTGAACCAAATACTCGGAGTTACAAGCCCAGAGCTTTTGCAGAGTAGCGCTCACGCTTTGCAGGGTGTCGGCGTCCCGTCGCCCGCGTTTTGTGTTTGCATCGGCCTCCTCAAGAGAGGCATGGAGTTCCTTGAGATCGAAGCTATTTCCAGCCTCGTCGACCTCCAGGGCCTTTTCAATGATGTCTCGCAATTCACGGAACATGTCCTGTTGCTCTTCCGAGTCAATGATTTCCTTGCGGGGTGGTAAAGAAGAAGAAATCTCCGGTAGATCCGAGAGAATATTTTTGATAGGAAGCAATTCCAAATCACTCCTTTTCGAGACTGAGTGGCCAGCATCCCCGTGAACGGCCAGTTGGGCGGTAGATATACCCGCGGAAGACATCTTGCCGAATCGAGGCCAGATAGTTGCCTCCGGAGTGTGGGTTAATTTGGAAGGGTCCGTGTGGAGTTGAAGATATGAAGATGTGAATTCCTTGGCCGAACGGGAAAGGCCTTCTCAGTTAGATGGAGGAGCCTAGATGGCAGCCTGTTGACCCGTCGCAACAATTTAAACACTGTCAACAAACAGGGTATGCTCTGATATGAGAGTGCTGGTGGCTTTTAATCAGGCAACGAGTGCCTAAAATGGACTATTGATATTAGTGGAAGACAAGCGGCTCGTCACTAGAAATATCGCAGATACAAAGTAAGTTTAGACTCTTCGTGGAGAGACGGAGTGTGCTGCCTGAGGTTGATTCAGGCACCAATCTCGTTTAGGTTAAGCCCGAGGATACTGTTATATGGAGCCATCATGTTTCTTATATTGCACCTTCACTCATTTGGATAGACATGAAAACTACATATGTACTATCTATTTAGTATATCTATATAATCATTGAGAATGAATATCAATTCTCGTGATTACGTGTTCCGCTTGGACTGCTATGGATGTGTGTACAAAGCTTTTTGGAAGCTCGTAGGTAGACAGAAAAGAAACCAGAGAAACAGTAAATATATATCTATAGGGAATATGCAATATCAGATTAATTTGTAATATCTTGTCTCCCTATAGAATTTGGGCTATAAAATACATAGATCCAGGAAGGGAAAAAAAAGAAGAAAAAAAAAAGAATGGAGCTGCGCGGAATCGAACCACGATATTCAAGGAATGAATCATGATAATTTCCCAATCAGGGAGAATTACATAAGCTTGATGGACTAACCATTATCCTACAGTTCCTTAACCAGTAGCCTAGGGCTTCTAATTTTGGGAAAGATGACCACTAACTGTGCTCGTGTGTCAATTTCCTTTAGTCTTAATGCGTATCAGTAATAGCATGAAGACGTTCACAAATACCAGTAAAGGCTTTCAGCATTCCGAAAAGGCTCACTTCAATGCTCGACCAGCGTTATCTCATAGTAGTACACCTTCTGTGCTCAGTATCAAAAATTTAAGGTAGATAAATCCATAAAATCGATTCCTTGGCGTAGGGTCTAGGGCAAGTTAGGGAACGTGATCTCGGTGCTCCCGTTATTTCGTTGCATACAATACCTTCCTACCACTAGCAGTTAAGGTCGTTTCTGGTTTAAACATACTTATATCGGCGCTGATTTCCATAAATTATCACACTTTTATTATAAACTACATGTTCGTCATCAAGTTTACTTTTGCAATATGGATCCGAGAGCAGGTAACTGTAACATATTCTTGTTCAATTCTGCAATATCAGACTTCCCTCGGTGATTGATGGTGTGATCAGTGTGCAGATGGCCGCTTTCCCCTTTCAAGTTAATAGAAGTACGTAGATACTTTATTGACCGCGCAATCATCCATTGAGATGGTGATAATTCAGCCTTCTGGGTTGGAGGTGCAGCAGGGATCACCTGCATTTGTAATCAGATACTTAATCGCTAGATATTGGAGATTAGCTATGGGATACCTATGGATTGATAATCAACAGTGCCTGTTTGACTCTCACTTAGAAACATATATAAGTGTACATTGAGTCGGACATATACAAGATATTATACTTCAGTTTCGCTGCATTTGACGGGATCCACTTCGAGTCAATCAATCAGACGCATATTCTCATTGCCTTTTTCTATATCCAATTATCGAGCCCTCAAAGGATCATTACTACCCATAATGGCCCCTATCATTGTCTTCATCACCGGTGCCAATCGTGGCTTGGGTCAAGGGCTGGTCAAGGGTTTCGTCGCTAAACCGGGCCATGTAAATGCTTATCTTCTCCTGTTTCAAGTGCAATTCAAGGCAGTCACTGAAACCAAATCCCCGATAGATTGTTATAGCTGCTGTCCGCGATCCAGCGCACTCGACCTCCCAGGCACTTGCCGAGCTTTCCACAGGCGAGGGTAGCCGTGTGATAGTAGTCAAGTATGAAGCGAGCGTTGAGCAGTCTCCCTTTGATGCTATCAAAGAAGCTACCGATCAGGGAATCACCCATCTCGACATTGTCGTCGCCAATGCCGGCATTGCCAAATTATATCCTCTCGTGAAGGACGTCAGGCGGACCGATATAGTGGAGCATATTGATGTCAACGTATTGAGCGTTGTCTCGTTGTACCAGGCTACACGTGATCTGCTGCAGAAGTCGACTGGAAAGCCCATTTATGCTATTATGGGATCCGGGGCCGGTGGTCTCGCGTATGTCTGCTCAAATTCGGGGCAAAGTACATGTAAGCTAATTCTTTCTAGACGTCAACCCCCAGTCCCAAGTGCGGCGTATGGTGCATCCAAATCGCTTCTCAACTGGTATGGCGTTCGGATCAACGCTGAGGATGAATGGCTCAATGCGTTTGTCTTGGATCCTGGCTGGGTACAGACCGAGATGGGCAATGCTGCTGCGCAGCTTTGGGGCCTGGAGGAGGCGCCGGATAGCTATGAGAATTCCATCACCGGGATGGTTGAGGTTCTGAGCACGGGTACTAAGGAGCAGTATGGCGGCAAGTTCGTGCGGTTCTCGGGTGAGGTCCAGGAATGGTGATCATAGTTCCATAGATCATGGGCAGATCGGAGCGCGCCGAATCTAGGCCAAGCTATGGAGTAGGTCTTCTTGCTATAAAATGAGAATATACTGCCTCGTCGATAGTTGGTTCTAGACCCTATGAAAATGTTAAAGCATGAAAGAATATGTCTGCTGTAGTGTGTGCATTTGATTGAGGTCGAGTCGATTGCTTACATAAGCACATGCCCTGCCCAGGTGGAGCCCGCGTGCTCAAAGCGGAAGGGCAGACAGAACTGTCTACGTTGTATGTTCGTTCTTCTCTCTTTTAATCTTCTAATGTTACTTTCAAACATATGGGAGAATTATATATAGACGAAAATTTATGTTTAACTAGATCATACATATAGTAGTCCCTTGAAATCTAAGCCGTTCCCTCTAGGTATCACTACAGACTTAGCAGGTACACAAGATCAGTGACCCGGTCCGGGCGCCAAGAAGCGCATCGCCCAAGCTGGCCTTTGCCGCATATAGCACTGCAACACCCCCGAGTCTCTCATTTTTGCTACAATAAACCGGTGCTATCTTCACAATTGACCTCTCTTCTCTCCTTTGTGAATATCTCATCTCATCTACCGATTTCACCATGACGCGCGCTGTCCAGACCCTCTCCGTTCTTCTCCTTGTCTCCTCGGTATGCTACGAAGTCCCTCCATCTCAGAAAGGAACACAATCCCGCATGGACCTTACTGACAATCCATCAGCTCTACCTTTCCCTTTTCCTTGGACTCGTTCCCCTGAATGAGACTGTCCAGACTGAAATCATTCCGGTTGTACGTTACCCACCCCGTCAACCCCACGACCCCCAATTCAGTTTTCGAATGCGTCGATGGAATAAAGACTAACCTATAACTACCCAGCTCCCATTCTACACGCTTATCGTCTTCGCTTGCTACCTCCTCGCCCGCCTGGGTGTGGCAATCTTCACCTTCAACGATGTCCCCGAGGCACACGCCGAGCTACAAAAGGAGATTGAGCTTGCCAAAGTGGAGTTGCGCCAGGGCAAGGTTGAGGTCGATTAAATGAGAGATTGATGTGCGCATGGATCAGACTGATAACCAGATACTCGGGTCTAGAACCCAGGCAGACAGGATCTGGGTCTGAGTCTGAGTCTGGGAAGTTCAGACTGTAGATTGGTACTTGGACGCGGAGGCTTTTATCTTCGCAGGATTAACATGGCTGCGCCGGATCAATATAATACACTATGCTCCAGTGACTTTTTGTTTCGCTACCAATGCCATATTCTCTTGATACCCGTCTACAATTCAATGTCTGCAAAACAATGTTGGAGGACTCAAGGCCCGGGTTTCCGGTTGGTCGTGACAGCAAAACCCCTGGTGATTACTGGGGCATTTTCTTTCAGAAAGAAACGAAGCACGGGCGCCAGAGCAGTTTCAAGTCAAAAAAACCTTTTGGGAGCAGCCTGCTAGTCTGCCAATCTGCCAAAAAGAAAGAACTTTTTCTATAGAAATTCATCAAGGATATCGTAAAAATTACATGCTCAGGTTTATGCAGCTGGTCTGAGCATGGACAGTAAAATCGAGGACAAATGAAGTCTTCGATATAAACTGTCAGAGCGCCGCGCAAAATAGAATGCTTATGATAATGCAATCATTGGCTTAAACGGTAGAGGGTTCTGTGGCGGTAGGTTTCTTGCCCGAAATATCGACGATAGGGCTTTCCTTAGCCAGCTTATCGTGGTCTTCAATGTTTCTGCAAGAAGAGAAGAAAAAAAGAAAACAAATCAGCCAGAATCCAGAGGGGAGAAAGTTTGAGGTATAACATACTCAGCCTCCCAAGGGTAGCAGATCCAGACATCCCCAGTGGTGACCGCGGCGTGGTAACGTTTGTCGTTCTCGGTCATATCTTTGGGTAGCTCACCCTTCTTAGCCTTTTGCTTGTTCTATTCCAGCTGTCAGCCAAACCCATCAACGTCTAGAGAGACAAAAAAACTTACGTGCAGAACGAAGACAAAGAAGTTAGTCTTCAGGTGCTTCCTCTCGTCCCCGGGAGGGAGCTGCTTCTGGGCTTCATTCACATCCTTCTCGAGCTCCTCCACGGCGTATTGTAGGGTTGTACGGGTATCATCGACCTCGTCGACGATAAGAACGTTCTTGCCAATCAAGTTGGCCATGGAGGAGTTTATGTCGAGCCATTGCAAACGGGTGACCTTAGTACCGGGGACCTCCTCAACGCTGTCTGTGCCCAAGCGCTCGTAGAGGGATAGACCGATGGCCTGGATAGGAATGTTAGGTCCACCGGGGGTCTTGAGGAAGGACCTGTTTTTGCAAGTAGGGATCATCAGTATAGTCGAGATAGAGTCGCACGTGAAGATTGAACATACCGGAGGATGCGGGCAGGGATGTAACCACCACCGCCGATGGCGATTATAAGGTTGATATCAAAGGACCCGAGAGGCGCTTTTGCCGAGTTCTTGCAGAGATTGTGGACCTGTCACAGTTATTTGCATTAGTCTTGGTCCTTTTAAAGTTCAGAGGGATTTTAATTGTGGACTGCGATAAGACAATCTGCATTTTTGCGGGGTTGAGGGATCTTGATGTTGCTGTTCATGTGTGTCTTCAATGTCTTCAACATCTTTTTTTGACCAACACAGCGAGATTTTGACTAGTCAATAGACTGGAATTCTTACATCGTTGTAGGTGGCATATTGCTTTTGCGACATATTGGCGGTTGTTAGGATGATTCCGAAATTGAATAGGGATATGAAGATGATCAATGAGAGTCCAATAAAGACAAGGTATCAACCAGTGAGGTGTTCACAGTTGTCGAATGTTTTTCCACAGAGAAGGAAAAAAATGGAGGGGAAAAAAGAAAAGAAGAAAAAAAAAAAAAAAAAAATNTGATATCGGCCCGTCCATGTGCGGGGCTCTTATCTGTACAACATAGACCCTTTAGACCCTTGATATTGTCTATATGCATGTTGTACCATCATACAGCTTGAGCCTGCATATATATTTATATTCATATTCATATTGACATACATTAAGCATCGAGCTCATTCTACCCTATAGCACTTAAGTATACCAACTAGGCTCAGGCACTTCATGCAGTAGTGCATATCGTCCCAATTCCCGATTCTTGTACGCCACCGGATCATGAAGAGTGTGTACTCGAATATCCCGCCAGAATCGATCCAATCCGACCTTTGAGGCAGTGGCACGGGCCCCAGTCACTTCAAATATACCAGAAGTAACCCGGAGTCCGACATCTGTGGCAACCACCTTGATGCTAGCCACCCACTCCGCAACCTCTCCACGTTCCTGGGCAGTGAGACCAGATTTCTGCGCTTGATATCGAGTATAAAGCCCTGAGAGTTGATCACCTGCTCGATCGGCAAGGGCTTCAGTGGCACGCAGATGCGCAAAGAAGTTCCCATAGCGTTCGAGGATGTAGAACTCATCCGTTGCTGATTCCTTGTTGTCACCACCGAAAGGCCAGGCACGTGTTGCGGATGTGGTATATTTGGAGGCAAAATCCAAAGCACCGAGAGCAATGCCCAAGTAGAAATTACTGAAGACCAGTTGGATACTGTGGGAGAGAGCGAGTAAGCATTCAGCCATTGAACTACCGGGGGAGCATGACATATGGAATGACATATACTGCACTTACGTTGGCAGGAGTAGAGTAGGGAACGCGATCTTTAGAGTATCATCGCGAGGCTTCTTGGTAGCTGCATCCCAGCCCAGTGCATCTGACCAAGAAGCACGGACATTCTCTATCTTCACGCCTCCAGACTCGGTCAGGCGCAACCCAATGTTGTGCCAGTTGTGAGCAAACTGGATACCGGGCTGTCGGGTCTCCACCAAAGCAAAGATATGATCCTGAGTACCATCCAATACACCTTCAAGGACTGTGAGGTCGGACACAACACCTCCAGTATTGAAGTACTTGTTACCGGTGAATACGATATGGTCTCCATCTAGAGTGATCTTCAGATCACTGTCGCGAGGATTCACGGCGCCCCCGACAAAGTAGTTGTTTGAAATGATCAACTGATGGGTTCGGTCGGCTTGTTCAGGTGTGCCCACCACATTTGCAATGGTAGACCAGAGAAGGTGATAGCCAAGCAGCATACCGATAGATCTGTCTTCTTATTAGAGACTATGTTTGGGAGCTATCAGAGATGCTTGAGTGTTACCCATCTGCCTTCGCAACCTCTCTGATTATCTTAAATCCAATGCTCCAGGCTTGCTCGCCACCACCATACTTCTTAGGCCCTAGAAGCTTTGTCAAGCCCGAATGCTTGAGCAAGGCCACTTCGGCACGCGGCGATTTGTTTTCCTGGTCTCTTTGGGCCGCGTCTTTGGCTAGCACCTCGGAGACCTCCCGGGCTCTAGCAATCCACCCTTCTTCGGTGTCCGGGAGATTGGACCATGTGGTCTCGTATTCAGCGTAGACAGCGGGGTCTGTCGCTGGAACACTAGATTGGGACATGATGGTAGGGTATGTGCAGTATGATTGATCAGCTCAAATTATATTAAAATCAATGGATTCGTACTTTTCATGGGTAGGATATGAGATAGTTTATAAATAGTTCCCTTGCGGGGGATATCTTACATGCTTGTCACTCCATATCACGCAATGCCGTGTCACCCTAACACCCAAAAATGAGATGCATAAACTTCAGATTCGTCAGATTCGCCAGACAAATAAAATAAGTCGTGATCCCTGATAATACATAGAAAAGTATCTTGCACAAAATATGCTTTTTTTTTACCGCCTTGATAAACCTTCAAAAACACCAGCTAAAAAGGACATTATAAGGCCGCACAAGCGCCCGGCTATTCTTATTACTATTGAACTAGCACCATTATTGATAGAAAAACAGAAATAAATCAATGAGGGTTTTCTTCCTCTCTTAGCGAACTCCCATTGTGTACGGGCGCTTGTACTTGGTCCTTGCCAATAATGATTGCTCACCCATCACTCAAGTTCGCATCTTACTAAGTGAATTAGATAGCTTCTTTTTGTGGTTTCAATGCCCGTAGGAAAATGCCCCAGAGAGTGGTATCGATCAAACCGTAGCTCGTCATGGTTTAGCCAACAGGCTCGCAAGGGAAGGGTAAATGTTGCCCCTCTCGAAGTGCAGATGATTGAATAGGAAAAAGCTCGAGAGCCACGCATTTATGACTTCGAAAATTTTCAAGAAAGGTGTGGCTCGAGGGATGGCCGCACGAAGCATTATGATCGTGATTTTCATGCGAATCACATGAGTTTCCGGCTTCATCCACTATCCTCCAGGAGATTTTGGGGTGACCAATACTCTTTCTCAGGGCCCTGGGCATCCAACCAAACTAGACCATCAGCAAGCAGGTCATCGATTACAGTTTGTGCTCGAGCTTTTTCCCATTTGAGGTTCAAACACAGCATCGAAACGCTCACAAATCCCAGCACCTGAATCACTTCCAAGACTGTTGCCTGATCGGTGTTGAGTTCTTTAGGGATGGACCGAATGTACTGCTTGCTGCCGACCTTGACGATGGAGAACCCAGAGCCGAGAGGCTCGAGAGACCGAACTGCTCGTAAGATGTCGTCACTGTTCAGCACATAGTTCAGTTAGTCACTCGTATGGATATCCATATTTTCTGAAGGAACAACTCCATACTCTGAAACTTCGAGCCCACTCCCGATCGCCTTGCCCTTCCCCACTCGCTTTCGACACTCCTCAACACCAATCAGCCCCCCATTTTCGCTCCTGGTCTCTCTGCATAACTCCACAACTCTAACTGCGACTTCAAAGTAAAAGTCATTCATATCTCCGCCCATAATCTGGGTCCAGAAGCTGCCCCCCTCTCCCAGTCCTCGACGGCCATTCTTGCCTTTGATGTTGCTTGCGGCAAGGGGGTCAACCCCGATGGTGTTGCACATGCGCGCAAACTCTGCTCGAAATGTCGGATTGGACTTGATCGTAGAGCTATGTTCTAGCGCAAATGTGTGAAGTAACGACTGGAAAACCGATAACTGGGTCTGCAGGGAGGCAGTATGCGTAGAGCGGAGATTAGCGCCATGAGTAGCATAAGATTGCGTTGCCTGGGTTCGGTTTGCAAAAGCCCCAAGGCCAACTCCGCGACGAGACATAGTGGGTGGAATGTAAAGGAAGAGTTCACTTGATAGTCTTGGTTACATGTAGTTACTACCCCAGGCGGGTCAGACATCCATGAAGTCATCTGATAAGAGGTAAGCCCTTATCCAGAGCCCGATAAGGGTTGTACCCAAAACGGGTTAGTGGTAGTTAGCTCAGACGCTAGCCGTATATGGTTAGGGGACCCGCACCCACACAAGCGAAGTCTCTTCTTACATTCCTTTTCTTCGAACTTTTTCTTCTTCCTTTGACATCCTTCGACAATCAGCCGACTCTCGACCTCGTCCGGACCTTCAAAATGGCCGCTACTACGTATGATTCCCAATGACTTCTTCCTAAGACTGATGCAATCTCTGCTTGAGTTTGTGAGGTTACGGGTATAGTCGTCCTTCTCGCTGGGGATGCCAGCCGTTTTATCCACAACGATGACGGCTAGGCACCAGCTCGATCCTTCCTGCCCTCTATCTACACTCCAATTATCTCGGATACACTTGTTGTCTATCGCGGAGCAAAATTCGGATACAGAAAAAGGGGTGATGGAGTCTTGAGGTTGAAAGCGCCTAGCGCCTTCTCCTCCAAAAATATTGTTGTGAACTATCGTTCTCGTGCGCTCGTGATGCGGTAACAGCATCATGACCCTAAAACGAAAGAGTGTCAACATATATTTCCTGAACATTGTTCGGGGTTTTGTCGGATGAAGGCATCAATGGCATCTTGCGGGTGATCGGGTTTGCGAACACTATGCTGAAATATGCATGGTTAGTACCAAACTGCAAACGATCATGAAACTCCAATGCCTTGGCCCTCACTGATTAAAGACATTTCGTCGAGTTTTTTTTATGCCTTCAGTTGAGAATGTGGCGCTATATGCTGCAATTCTTTCACTCGGCGAATTGTCTCAGTCTTGATCTATTTTGGACAGACTGTTCTAACATTCCACAGCTCCGTTCCCACCCAGAACCAGGTCCTCGTTCCCGAGACCCTTCTGAAGAAGCGCAAGTCCCAAGAGGCTGCCCGCGCCGAGCGCCGTGCCGAGGCCGAGAAGACCAAGAAGGTCAGTTTCCCCTCTTTCCTCTCACATTGCCACACTTCCCTTCCAACTACATGATGCATAACACCATTCACGATGACTAGACCGCTACCACGGTCAATGCTGTCGTCTGTCAACCATCTTTCGGGTCTGACATTAGTTACACAAACTACTTGCCATTTTCTTCACAAGATTTTGGAGAACTCTCATGCTGACTGAGATTCATATAGGCCAACAAGGAGAAGCGTGGTGTTATCTTCAAGCGTGCCGAGTCTTACGTCCAGGAGTACCGCACTGCTGAGCGCGAGAAGATCCGCCTCAACCGCGTTGCTCGCCAGGAGGGCAGCTTCTTCGTTGAGGGTGAGCCCAAGCTCGTCTTCGTTGTCCGTATCAAGGGTATCAACAAGATTGCTCCCAAGCCCCGCAAGATCCTCCAGCTCCTGCGTCTGCTCCAGATCAACTCTGGTACTTTCATTCGCCTCACCAAGGCTACCCAGGAGATGTTGACCATTGTCAACCCCTACATTGCCTACGGTTACCCCAACCTTAAGTCCGTCCGCGAGCTTCTCTACAAGCGTGGTTACGGAAAGGTCGACAAGCAGCGCACTCCCCTCACCGACAACCAGATCATCGAGGAGCACCTCGGCAAGTTCGGCATCGTCTGCATGGAGGATCTGATCCACGAGATCTACACTGTCGGCCCCAACTTCAAGCAGGCCAACAACTTCCTCTGGCCCTTCAAGCTGTCCAACCCCAACGGTGGTTTCCGCACTCGCAAGTTCAAGCACTACATCGAGGGTGGTGACACTGGTAACCGTGAGGAGAACATCAACGGTCTCATCCGCCAGATGAACTAGATTTCTTCTCATGAAGAATCTGGGTCGGAGCGCTCTCGGAGCGCACCTCTAAAAATGTTACAAAATTTTACGACTTTACTGTCTTGGGTTGTTTTTTGCACGGGCTGTTTATATCCACTAGTCAATTTTTTAGCGATACGATGGTCTGGGATTTCCGATCAATTTAATGCTTCAAACAACCCAATTTCATGGTCATTGGCCTGGTTCCTCTCGTACTTTGTCTCGTAACTGTATTCCCAGCCTTTACGGAGTAGTAATCTACAACGTTCCTTCCGAGGTTTGACGTAGTGGATCCCCTTTGTAGTAATCGGGATGTCTCACCTGGGCACCTGGGCAGGCCAAACATTGTCACGAGGCCTAAATCTCCCATGTCGAGGTACCTTGTAGGCTGTTTTCGAAGCTGTGTTATCGAAGCTACGCTTTCGTATATGAAGCCCAGTAACTCAAATCTCTAGCTCGTTATTGTATTTGATCAAGTTAGCTTTAGTAGTTGACTGTTTTCTGAGCCTAGGTTATCAATTACTCACATGTGTCTACATAATATCCAATCAAATTTACTAAGACTTTGAATTCTGAGGGACAATCTACGAACCAGTTTTATCATACTATCCCAAAGGCAATCGGAAATAGTATAAAGCCTGGAATAGGAGTGGAAATTTCTAAATCTGGGGTGATATATATATATATTCGATATGTATTCAACGGACACACCATTTCCTCCGACATTTCGACCTCAGCTCACAAACATTAGATTTTAATGACCTCTTGAACTCTCCTGTCACGGTTGACTACAAGGCAGAGCTGTCGTCCTTGCCAGTCCAAGCGCGATGCTGATAGGTTATGTGGTGCAGGCTTGAAAGCGCCTTCGCGGAGGGTTTCAGTAAAGAGCTCGTAGGATGGGTAATCTGTATCGATCATTTGAGTCAGTATATTCAGTACTCGATGGTGTTATTGCTCTCCCGAGTATATGCATACAGCCGTCGACAAAGTTGTTGACTTGTTCCTCGGTCATTCCGGTGCCTTTGGCAGCACGGAGTGTGCGTTCTTGTTCCTGGCGCCATTCGTAGACGAAACGAGGGTTTTCGGCATCGCTGAAATTAGTTAGTAAGCTCAAAGTGTGTAGAACAGCAACAAAGCACATACATATGGATCAAAGCATCAAGCTTGCTGCGAAGGAAAAGAAAACCTATGTCAGCAAAGCTTCTCGTCGCGCAGTCGAGAGAGGAAACCCACTCGGTCAACACATCATATCGCCTCAAAGCGTCGTTTACAGCTTTGACATCCTCGAAATTGACATGGCCTAATCTTCCATCATACTCGCCGTTCTCCTTTTGACGTACAGCGGCCTCCCATTTCGCACGCAGGGTTTGGTCATCCCACGCACGGAACCCGACACACCACCCTTCGAAAATCACGACCTTGACTTTATCTTGACCCTTTTCATTGACGACTTTCCATTGTACCTTTGGAACACGATCACCCTGGCCCTCGAATGCAGACTTGTCATACTGTGGAATGGCGGTCGGACGTTCGGCGGCGAGCGAAGCAAATACCTCCTCACCTAATGCGAGATCGTGAGTCGAAGGCTGACCACGATGCTGCAGGAGAGGGTTTGAAGGATGCGCTTGTGCCAGAGCCAACTGATCGGCGTGGTCAAGGTAGATATCGTCGAGCGACAACGTCACGACCGAGAGCGAGTATGGTTCCGATCGGATCGTGTCATTGAGAGCGGATACCTATGGAGATTAGTATTAAACTCCATTCCGAGGAAATTTAACGAGATCCCGAGGCATGAGAGACAGACTAGTTCTGGATCGACTTACCAGGACTGTTTTGCCCGCACCCTGCACGCCATTGAGACCGATGAAAAACGGCGGGGTATCGGGGTTGCCGCGGTGCCGCTCGGTATGAACGCGCAGGCGATCGAGTAGGAAAGGGATGCAGTACTGTGACTTATCGTCCACAATTTCAGGCATTATTGACTTGATTTCAACTACCAAATACTTTGTTAGTTTTTCTATTGCACGTCTTTTGTATCTATCGGCTACGGTGCGCGGGAAGTTTCCCCCAATCGGCCGAGTGAATCTGGGGTCGTTTCCCCCCCCCACGGGGTATATTCAGCCGCTACTTTTGGCTTGCCATATTAAAAATGTTATATAGAAGTGTATTGAATCGAGTTCTAAGATAGTCAAATGGTAAAATAGTATTATATATAGTAATATTACTCCGTACTTATACAAAATATGTAGAAGTGCACATGACAATGACGTTGGTCATCACATGCCTGAGTCAGCAAGTACTCGGCCCCGGACACTGACAATAATATACATACGAGCATACTAGGTCTCATGCATAAATGTCTAGTAAATAGTGTAAATAGTTTATATCCCCTTTTTCTTTTGAAATATTAAATTACCAAAATACTTGAAATCAACCTATACATGGGGTAATACGGGTTATACCGAGTATACGGAAGTACGCCGGCATGTGATACGGGTCAATCTGCCATTGTAACGATACCCCAATATTTCACCGTTACAGAACCCAACTCAAACGTGCCGAGGTCCTCCAGCTTGCCGAATTGCTTTAAACTCCCCTCCTCTCCAGCTTTCTTCTTCTATTTTTTCTCTATTATCCACTTATCTTTCGGACTCATATAAACAGAATGTCCGAGTTGCGATTCGATAACCAAACGGTGGTCGTCACCGGTGCCGGTGGTGGTCTGGGGAAAGCATATGCTCTCTTCTTCGCCTCAAGGGGTGCAAATGTCGTCGTGAATGATCTCGGTGTCTCTCACAAAGGTGAGGGCAAGTCAGGAAAGGTATTTGCAATACACCCGAACTAGATAGGCAGATACTGACACCTACCCCAGGCTGCAGATGTTGTCGTCGAGGAGATCCGCGCCGCTGGCGGTAAGGCCGTCGCCAACTACGACAGCGTCGAGAACGGTGATGCTATTATTGAAACCGCTATAAAGGCCTTCGGCCGCATTGATATTCTGCTTAATAATGCTGGTATCCTGCGTGATGTTAGCTTTAAGAACATGAAGGATGCCGACTGGGATTTGATCAACACAGTTCACACCTACGGTGCATACAAGGTGAGAATCCTCGGACACATAAATATCAATCTTTGAAGCAGGAACTGATGGCTCATTCTATGGAAAGTGCGCAAGAGCTGCATGGCCTCACTTCCGCAAACAAAAGTTCGGTCGTGTTATCAACACTGCCTCGGCTGCTGGTCTATTCGGCAGCTTCGGCCAGGCCAACTACTCAGCTGCTAAGCTCGGCCAGGTCGGTTTCACAGAGACCCTGGCTAAGGAGGGTGCCAAGTATAACATTATTGCCAACGTTATTGCTCCCATCGGTAAGCAAGCTACAAAACCTAAACTCTTGAATTGGGGAAGCTAACCCCAAATTAGCTGCCAGCCGCATGACTGCAACTGTCATGCCCCCTGATGTTTTGGAGAACCTTAAGCCCGACTGGGTTGTTCCTTTGGTCGCTGCCCTCGTGCACTCGTCCAACACTACAGAGACTGGTGGTATCTACGAGGTCGGTGGTGGTCACGTTGCTAAGCTGCGCTGGGAGCGAGCCAAGGGTGGTCTCCTGAAGACGGATGACTCCCTGACCCCTGGTGCTATTGCCCGGAAGTGGAACGATGTGAATGATTTCTCTCAGCCCGAATACCCCACTGGCCCTGCCGACTTCATGGCCTTCTTGGAAGATGGCCTGAAGACGCCCAGTGCTCAGCCTGGGGAGGAGCCTGACTTCAAGGGTCGTGTTGCCCTAGTCACTGGAGGTGGTGCCGGTCTCGGCCGCGCATACTGCTTGCAGTTCGCTAAGCTCGGTGCCTCGGTTGTGGTCAACGATCTTGTTGACCCCGAGCCGGTGGTCCAGGAAATCAGGAAGCTCGGTGGCAAGGCTGTTGGCAACAAGGCCAACTGCGAGGACGGTGATGCCGTCGTCAAGAGTGCCATTGATGCGTTCGGCCGTATTGATATCTTGGTGAACAACGCCGGCATCCTGCGCGACAAGGCTTTCACCAACATGGATGACAACCTGTGGAACTCCGTTGTTAATGTCCACCTCCGTGGTACCTACAAGGTGACCAAGGCTGCCTGGCCCTACTTCCTCAAGCAGAAGTACGGCCGTGTTGTTAACACTGCCAGTACCAGTGGTATCTACGGCAACTTCGGCCAGGCCAACTACGCTGCTGCCAAGCTTGGTATCCTGGGTCTTTCCCGCGCTCTAGCTTTGGAGGGTGCCAAGTACAACATTAAGGTCAACACCATTGCTCCTAATGCGGGTACCAACATGACCCGTACCATTATGCCCGAGGAGATGGTTCAGGCTTTCAAGCCCGACTATGTTGCTCCTCTTGTGGTCTTGCTGTGCTCTGACATGGCCCCTGAGCCCTCCACCAAGGGTCTGTTTGAGTGTGGTAGTGGTTGGTTTGGCCGCACCCGCTGGCAACGCACTGGCGGCCACGGCTTCCCCGTGGACGTCAAGCTGACCCCTGAGGAGGTGGTTCGTAACTGGAAGCAGATCACCAACTTCGATGATGGTCGCGCTGATCACCCCGAGGACGGCCAGGCCGGCGTGGAGAAGATTATGGCTAATATGTCTAACCGCGTACACGGCGATGCCTCCAGCGAGAATGAAACCTTGAAGAATATCGAGAAGGCCAAGGCCCTTTCGAGCGAGGGCACTCCCTTCAACTACGAGGACCGCGATGTGATCCTGTACAACCTTAGCTTGGGCGCTAAGCGCACCGACTTGCCTCTGGTCTACGAGAACAACGACCAGTTCCAGGCCCTTCCCTCGTATGGTGTTGTCCCCTGGTTCAACACCGCTACTCCCTGGAACATGGACGAATTGGTTAAGGATTTCTCCCCCATGATGCTGCTCCACGGCGAGCAGTACATGGAGGTTCGCAAGTTCCCCATCCCTACCACCGCCAATACCTTGACCTACCCCAAGCTCATTGACGTTATCGATAAGGGTAACGCGGCCATCGTCATTGCCGGGTACACAACCAAGGATGCCAAGACCGGCGAGGATCTGTTCTACAATGAGTCCAGCGTCTTCATCCGCGGCAGTGGCGGCTTCGGAGGTTCTCCTAAGCCCACTGCCGTACGCGCCAAGGGCGCCACTGCTGCGTACAAGGCGCCGCAGCGCCAGCCCGATGCCGTGGTGGAGGAGAAGACCTCCGAGGACCAGGCAGCGCTGTACCGCCTGAACGGTGACCGTAACCCGCTCCACATTGACCCCGAGTTCAGCAAGGTCGGTGGCTTCAAGACCCCCATCCTGCACGGTCTGTGCTCGCTCGGTGTGTCAGCCAAGGCTGTCTTCTCCAAGTTCGGTCCCTACAAGAACCTCAAGGTTCGCTTCGCGGGTGTCGTTCTGCCTGGCCAGACTCTCAAGACTGAGATGTGGAAGGAGGGCAACACCGTCCTGTTCCAGGCCACCGTTGTTGAGACTGGCAAGCCTGCGATCACCGGCGCTGGTGCCGAGCTCCTGGAGGGCGCTAAGGCCAAACTGTAAAATAAGAAATATTTGGTTGAAGCGATATTCCCATTGGCAAAGCGAGCCGGCACACTTGGATCAGACTGTTGCTTCTCTTTTGTATATACTACTTGTGCTTTTTCTTGTTTCTAGTTTTCCCCATGAGGCCAATGAGACAAATCTGAATTTGGTAACTACACCGACTTGGAAATTCTATAGACCGACATCTATCTGGTCTATCTATGCCAACTTATGTACATCAAAGTGAACTAGACATGTCATCTTCCCCAGCAACAGCTACTTTGCAAAGGATGATGCTTTAATGTAGCATTTAGTGGAGGGTGAGAATGAATTCTGTCCTTTTAAAAGTGCCCTTTCATGTAAGCCAGGTGGTTTGAATTTGTTCGACATTGCGTGATTCTTTTGAAGTGTATTCCGAGCATGCGATATTTGAAATTCCATTTGCTGTTCAGTGGCTTAGGGCTCAGATGTATCGTATGGTGTGGGTTGATGTATCATCACTATGGCAAGGATCGAATCATATACTCCATGTGGTTTCAACGAGACACTCTATAAATGTGATCCGTTTTTTTAATAAAAAAAAGAGGGTTCTGTCTAGCAAATAGAAAGATCAAAGACCACCTAGATAGATGTAAAAAAAGAAAAGAATATACCTAGAAACCTACGGAGTATAGGTAGTCAACTATAAAAACATTGTGAAGTGAAACAAAAGGCGGAAGGTCATCTTATGTAACGTCCATTCTTCATCTGAGCACTCTAGGCTCCAGGGCTGTTTCAACACTACATCCCCTTCCCCTGACATCTCCTGACATTTTCTGATATCCTCTTCCTCTGACACTTTCATACTCTCAAACCATGTAAAGCCTGCACAATCATGGTGCTCTCGCTGCCAGTTCCCGGCTTCTCCAAATCCTCCACATCCCGCCCCGCCGACGGGGCGCAATCTCACCGAAAGTCAGCCTCCGGCTCTTCAACCAATGCCCGAAAGCCATCTCTAGGACAGACTGGCTCCTCTCCGAATAGCTACTCCATCACCCTCGAAGCACTACGAAATAACCCTTTTGGCAGTACCTCCCGATCCCGCGGCCCCGTCCATTGCTCGGCCCACGAAACAGAGGAACACAAGCGGGAACAGGAGGAACTCAATACCGCACTTGAGACTCTAGTTCGAATCTTTCCCGATGTACAGATAGAGGTGTTCCGCGAGCTACTGCTACGCTTTGACGGACAGAGCCGGTTACAAGTGTGTGTGGAGGAGCTACTTAGGCATAAGAAGAAATGGGTTTCCGGGCGGTGGAATCTCCCGGAAGGAACCTCTGAAGCCGAGGCAGAGGGAAATGCTCGTACAGTTCCTGGAGGTGACAATCTCACTCGATATGATGTTGACAATGGCGGCCTGGTCCCTCCTGAGGAGCGGTTTCGGTCGGACGAATATAAGGCCGCTGTGCGGATGGCCATGACAAGAGAGTATAATGGCCTGAACAAGAGTACAGTGGAGGCTGTTCTAGCTGAAGTGAATTTCAGCTATGCTCGGGCTCGACCGACGCTTCGGGATCTGTCGCGTCGGACATGGCGCGCGACATTCAACAGCATGTTCCCGTCCTTCAGGCGAAAGAAGGACCGCGAAGAACATCCGCTCCTGGCCTGGCATCGTCAAGCAGAGGGGGAGCTTGTTCCTGTTCTGAAGGAAACCGGGTGTAGCGAGCTGGATGCAGAGCTCCACGAGATGTTGTTGGCCCCGCTCTTGCGGCAGAAGCGTGAAGAGCAGCATGATAAGGATTTCCGATTTGCTTCAGAGTTGAATGAGAAGGAAGCCCAAGAACTTAACTCCCTTTACGAATGCGAGTGTTGTTTCGCCGACGTGACATTTGAGCAGATCGCGACATGTTCAACCAACACTCACATCATTTGCTACCACTGCATCCAAAGAACTGTCTACGAAGCGCTTTTTGGGCAGGGCTGGGGCAAATCTGTTGATTTGGAGCGCTCGACTTTGAAGTGTCTTGCGCCGTTGTCCATCGGATCGTGCGAGGGATGTCTTCATCCAGAGATCGTGAAGCAGGCAATTCTTCTCGACACGGCTGGCTTCGAAACATACCGCAAATTTGAGGACCGACTCTCCTCTGAGGCGCTCATGAAGTCTCAATTGAAGCTCGTTAGATGTCCATTCTGCTCCTATGCTGAAATCGACCCAGTCTACCACCCTTCACCCCATGGTGTCCGCTGGCGGTTCCGTCGTGACGGTGGCATTATTCCTACGATTTTGATGACCCTCCTCCTCCTTGACCTTGTCCCCTTACTAGTAATCCCTGTTCTTATTCTGCTGCTTTTGGACCCAGCCACTGTAACAGCGGTCTTCGGAAATGCCATTCGCAACTTCTGTCTCAAGATCCGACCTAAACGATTTACCTGTGCCAACCCCTCGTGCTCACGCATTAGCTGCATGACATGTCAGAAATCGTGGCGAGATCCACATGTGTGTCACGAGCCGTTACTCTTGGATTTGCGCGCCACCGTCGAGGCTGCCCGCACCGCTGCCGTGAAACGCACCTGTCCCCGCTGCTGCCTCTCATTTGTCAAATCCTCAGGCTGCAACAAACTGACTTGCGTCTGTGGCTACTCCATGTGCTACCTATGCCGCAAGGCACTAGGCCCACCTATACGAACAACCGCGCCTGCCCGTGGCCCCCGCAGGTTAGATGCCTTCGATGGCCCGGGCGATATACCCGACGATCCCTTTGACGATGAACAGGTGGCAGGCAACATGTCCGATGACGAGTTTGAAGAACCAGAAGGCTACAAACACTTCTGTGAGCACTTCCGCATCAACCCTGGGTCCCGCTGCACGGAATGCTCCAAATGCAATCTCTACCAAGCAGAAGACGAGGAAGCCGTCGCCCGTCGTGCAGGTGAGAAAGCCGAGCGTGAATGGCGGATCAGGCAGGGCGATTCCAGTACCAGCAACCCAACTTTGGCTGCTGGATTCCGCAACGTCAATCATGACCTCTCGGCCGGGGCCGATAGCCACTCTAATCGCCGCGCGACGGCTTCAATTTGGGATTTGCAACTTACATCTTCGAGTCAGCCGTGGGCCTACTGGTTCAGTGATGTGTGGGCTGATGGACGGTGGAAACTCGAGGGTCAGGCTTTTGCGGACTGGATTGTGGAACGGGTCGTCGACGTTGAGGACGTATGACCCCACATGTACTTTCGGCTATAGCTTTTTAGATCTTCTTTTGTTCTGCTTGCTTTTTATTTTCGGCTTCGTTTCACAATAATGGCGCTAGTCTTTTTTTTGGTTTTTCATTCCCTGGTACTCTACGCAGACTATCTGGGCTGGCGTGGGGTCTTATTTACTTGGAGGGCTTCGGACGACATGATGATTGATGACACTCCCTACTTCTGTTTGATAATTGCGTGGCTTCTTACTACTGTCAAGATGTAGCGAGAAAACTTACTCTCTTTTTAATGCAAGACGTTTTTGAGACTAGTGTCTTCTACTTCTAAATCGGATACATTTATTAAAGAGGTCTAGAGACAGAGGACCAATGTGGATGATATGTCTTCAATTAGTCGTCATCCTTAGAAAACAATATATGATGGATACATGAGAGAAAGAGGCAGAACATTGAAAACCCTAGCGATATAACAAGCCGAAACCCCAATAAAGACATCCACTGTACACCTTCACGATAAAGTAGGTGGATATAATATCCATCTAACAAAAGTTGCGTTGACCAAATGTTCGGAATTGTGGAAGCATTACCCAATATGAGTGGTTGTTGAGCTTGTTGATTGTGAACCTTGCCGAAAGAAAATTTCTCCTTGCCGTTGACTGTAGTGTGTGCTGATGTGAAATCTGCTGTGGACTTGCTCAATGATTGGATGATGCTGAGGTATGGATGGAGAGTTGACCGAAGAAGAAATTTTGTGAAGCCACTTCTGATTACTGAGTTGGCTGTGAGCTGACCAAGAAATATCATGAGACCATACTTGATTGACTGCGAAGTTTGGTAGAGGCTTGCTTGACCAAGAGACTTTGCAAGGTTGCTCTTGTTTGTTGTTTGTTCGTTTGACCCTAAGGGTTGAACATGGTAAAGGGAAGACTTGATACGGAAGTCATTGCATATTTGTTTGTTGATGGGATTGATGGACAGCTTTTATCACCTAGGTTTATGTTGGCCACGGTGGCCAATGTGCAAGGCCGATGGTGGCTCATGGTGGTCATGGTGCTCGCAGTGGAAGGCTGATGATGAAAGCTCATGTTGGCCAAAGTGGAAGGCGGGGTCTGGTTATTGGTGTAGGTGTATGATGGACGGTGGCCACGGTGGTAGGCCAAAGTAGAAGGCCAAGGTGGATGGTCCTCACTGTGGTTGGTGGTCATGGTCATTATGATGGCCAAGATGCAAAGCCAAGAATGAAAGGCTGTCACCGTGGATGGTGTTCAAGATGAAAGACAGAGTAGAAAGACCAGAGTGGATTGTCGTTACCGTGGATGGCACCATCGTCATATCGGGGTTGTGTCTAGAAGCAAGTTAGTGTGGTCATGATTTGGGATTGAACTGGATGATACTGAGCCTATATTGGATGGTGGTATCTAAAGCCAAATCAGCATGTGTACAATTTCTGGGGAGTAGGGTGATATTATGGTAAATGGTAAATGTTTCATGGTATATGGAGACCATGGTGGAGCGTGAAAGAAGAAGAAGAGAGAAATGAGGGGAGGGGGGTATTTATATCCTTACTGGGGTGACGAGTTCCTTCCTAATTGGGAAGGAAGGATAAACCCGCAGAGCCTCACTTGAACATTTCAACAACCGCTCTGTCACTACATACTAGACTGGGCTCTACAAGCCATCCCTTCCGTTTTTGGCTTTTTGGCATTGTCGTTATTTGTGATATCCGTCTAATCTTATCTTAATCTAGCCTTTCCAGGCCCAGGAGGCGTAGCAACCCATCACCAGCGGTGGGCAGCAAGGGAAAACACATCATTCTCTTGGCAGTGATATACGTACCAGGCTCTGCCATCACGGCAAATGACAGAAGCCTCGGAGCCAGAGCCAATCCCCTGGTTACAACCGCAGGCACCGCCACCCATCATTAAGATCTTTTGGGTGCGGTACAATTGATTGATGACAGTGCCGATCAGCATGGTAGTCATTACTTCAGTGACGGCATTATTGTACACCACGTTATAGGTAAGAAACGCTCCACCAGAGAGGTAGCTGCGGATATCTATGTCACCATACATTTGATCACTCACCAGCCGGTTATTAGCGGTCGTGAACGACTTCATCGAGTTAACAACGATATGTCGGCAGATGTTCTCGAAAGTATCATCTGCACTATTAATCAATTATTACAGGGATAATAAGCATTTACCACGGTTTTCTTGGATGTCATGAGGAAGATCGATCTATCAAACTAGACTAGAAAGCCTATCCGGGGCAGTGATGGCTTTGAAAGCTCAAGGAGGACATTTGCTAGATCACGATGGAGAGCCTCTGACAAACATCAATTCCCTTTATGTAAATTTTTTCGTATAAGTCAAATCGCTTTTGGCCTTGGGAAATGTCAAGATTAACTCTTCCTGAGGCCTACGGTCTGCTTTTAGGTACTCCGCCGTGCAGTCGTATCATGGTCGACAGATCGTATAATGATTAAAGGACTCAAGTCCAGAGGACTCTACATTTTTGTGCCTCAGTGAAAAATGAAAGGAATTAGGATTAAAATTTTCATTACAGAACTTGAGGACCGAATTCAACAGGAGCAAGTTGACCTTGCCATAGCAAAGGCATTCCACATCTCCTGGACTCGACGCGGGGACTCTCCCGACACGCTTTGTATCCATCATCATGCCGTAGCGGGAACTCTCACTTCTCTGTTGAAGACGCGTGAGACTCTCAAGGGCTATCGTATGACCTCTGGGGAAATGTGGGGAAACTGAATCCACAAATATCTACCCTCCAGAGCGATCTCGGAGGTCGTAGTCGTAAGTCCCCGTCTCGCGTTCACTCCCCGCCACGAACCCTCTTTGTTTAGCTCAATTCTCCACTTCAATTGGGGTAGCTCGGAATTGACAGCTCCGTGGTTCAACACGGGAGCATTTAATTGCCATGGAAATACCGTGGTCTTACGAATACTGTGTGCTTTGCTATTCCACCCTGTTGAACTAAAGTCAGCCAGAAATATCGCGAAATAGTCACATTTATTTTTGTGAAACTCCAGAATTCATACTCAGTCAACCTGCTCAGCCAACCCTTCGCACAATGGCTTATTTTGCAGCTAAAACGACTCGCGCAGCAGCGCTAGGAAAGTTCTTGCTCCCAACTCGACTGGTTTTTGCTACTCGAGGGCTCGCTACGCGCTCAAAATCATACACACTCAACACTGGTGCAGAGATCCCCGCATTGGGATTTGGCACATTCCAAGACCCAGATTCCCAGGAAGAGACCGTCAGTCTAGCGTTGCGAAAGGGCATGCGCCTGATTGATACTGCTCGTGTTTACAACGTTGAAGAGCAGGTGGGAAAGGGAATCAAGAAGAGCGGTATTCCCCGCGAAGACATATTTGTCGGTACTAAGCTGTGGTGCAATGACTACCATCCCGAAGACGTGGAGCGTGCTGTGGATGATTCACTCCGTGACCTGGACACCGCTTATGTGGACCTCTTGTTGATGCACTATCCTTGTACCTTTAAGCGCGGCGCCGATCGATTCCCTCGGGATGCCGAAGGCCGGATGATTCGCGGCGAGACTACCTTCGTGGATACTTGGAAAGCAATGGAAGACGTGGTTAAGACTGGCAAGGTCAAGGCCATTGGTGTTTCAAACTTTAGTAAGGGTGAAATTGAAACGTTGCTCAAGAAGACCGGCACTGTAAGTGACCCCCCAGCCATCGAAAAATGGAACTGAGTTAATTCCGTCTACAGGTCCCTGCAGTCCACCAGATGGAGGTCCACCCCTATTTGCAGCAGAAGGAATTCAACAAGTGGCTGAAAGAACAGGGAATTCACGTCGTCCAGTTCAGCCCGCTGGGTAACATGAACGATTTCTACCGACAGACGGGCTGGTCTAAGGAGATTGCACATATGAAGCGGGTTATCGACCAGCCAATTATGAAAGAAATTGCCGAGAAGTATGGCAAGAGTACTGTCCAGGTGGTGCTTGCATGGGGTATCAATAGCGGGCGCTCCGTCATCCCCAAAAGCGTTGTGGATTGGCAGGTTGAGCAGAACCTGGAGGCCAACTTCGAGCTACAGCCGGAGGATATGGCAAAAATTGCCACTTTGGATGCGAAGGCCCGCTTCAATGATCCCAGCTTGGACTATGAGTGGCGCCTATATAGCGATTTGGAAGGCATTGACGGCACTGTGAAGGGACGCACTCACTAGATCTTGTTTGCCACAAAAATAGTGAATAATCAATCTAATATAGCTTTCCTTTCTGTGAGCTGGATTCCTGAATACTTTGAGCTAGCCTCAAGGTACCCATAATGAGAGTAAAGGGGAGTATACCCATATGTGAACTCCGTGTTTTTGATATACCCAAGAAACAATGAGAACAACACCGACAACAATGAGGTTACAACATTTGACTTTTCCTAGTGTTTTTTTTATCTCACCCAAGAAGAACACGTTTGAAACGACATAGAGCAGACCCACGTTTGAGTATTGGATGAGTTATCAAAGAATAATGGTTGGTTCCCGCCTGTCTCACTGCTCCTAACGTTGTTCATAACACGGACTCTTTTACCAAGATTGAAACCAAAAGTTTTGTTTGAAGAGTTGCTAAATTGAGAATAGCCTAGTTGGTCTATGGTTGACTGGCTATATTTGCTTTATTCAAAATATAACTTGTTCAAGGTAGAGTAAATCCGCCATCGATAACCAGATTTGATCCAGTCATATAACTAGAAGCATCCGACGCGCAAAAGAGGTAAGCCTATAGGTTCAATTAGCTGGCAAACTATATGTTTCTGGAAGTCTTCAGGTAGTTGATTACCCCCTTTAGCTCATAAGGAGATGCAAATCGCCGTGCAGGAATTTGACCTAGCCATTTGTCGAGCATCTCTTTAGACGCGTATTCCATGATCTGAGTTTGTATGTAGCCGGGAGAAACGGAGTTTACCCGGCAAAAGTCTACCCACTCGACGGCAAGTGACTTCGCCAGCTGCAAAACACCTGCCTTGGATGCATTGTACTATGGCCTGATGTTAGTCCGGGGATGTCTTACCAGCGATGGGAATTTTCCGGTTTCGGAAGCACATACCGCAGCCTGTCGTTGGGGTGTATTCACTAGAAGTGCACTGACAGAGGCTGTAAAGACCACGTTGCCATAGCCCTGTTGCTTGAAGATCCTTGCAGCAGCTTGCGCAGTGTGGAAAGCACCGTTGACATTGACCTCCATAATCTCCTGGAATTCCGCCGAAGTGTACTCCTCTCCTGCATGTTCAGAGCAGATACCCGCATTGGCCACAATCACATCCAATTTACCAAAGTCCTCGACGACCTTGTTAATGGCCATCGAGATTTCCTTGGGCTTAGTGACATCGGCCTGGTAGGCGCGAGCTTGGGTCTGGTATTGAGAAGCGAGCTCTTCCGCAGCCTTGGGAGTGGTTGTCGTTGTGCGATATAGAAGGGCAACCTGAATGAGAAATCAGAGACAGTTCTCATTTGGAAAGAAAAATGGTGAAACAGGTACATACTTTGGCCCCAGCTTCAGCGTACGCAGTAGCCACAGCCAAGCCAATTCCTCGACCACCGCCTACTATGTTAACCACTAGACATATGCTTACGGTCAATTCTCACTTACCAGTGATTGCAACGACTTTACCTGTCAAATCGAAAAGCTTCTGGACAGGCGCATCTTCAGGCTTGGAGAGAACCATTTTGAATAGTCAAAACGTTTTCACTGTACAAACTTCCCGTCAGAAACATGGGAAGATCTATTTATGTTCAATTTCTATCTTGTCTTGTCTTCATGTTAAAAATTATCAGGCGCCATACTCTTCACTCACGAGAAAGAAGAAAGCCACAGTGGTCATCGTGGGGCCTGGGGTACGGCAATTGCCACCGTCTCGTGGATGTCCTTGGTCTCGAGAACCCTCGTCTCGGGGGCTGACCCCATACCTCTTCCTGGGAGCTCTGTATCACAGAAAATCTCAACAGGCGAGATCTAAATGTATACGAAAACGTAAGTTGATATGCTTTGGTCTCCATCAACTTGGAGATTTTTGCATTTTTTTAATGAAATCCGCTTTCTGTTAAAATTTGCGCAGACATATAAACAGCTCCTCCTCCTAGAAGGGAACCATTGGTATCTAGTTTTCTATCCAGCAATCAGCATGGCTGGCGACACTGAGTTCCACTACATTGGGATTGATGTAGGCACTGGCAGTGCGCGTGCCTGCGTCATTGACCACCAGGGCAATATTGTTGGTCTTGCTTCCCAAAGTATCAAAACATGGCAGCCCCATCCGGAATTCTATGAGCAATCAACTAAAGACATCTGGAATAGCATTTGCACGGCAGTCAAGCAAGCTCTCCAGGAAGGAGGTTTGCAACCATCCAGTATCCGAGGTCTTGCTTTCGATGCCACATGCTCTCTGGCTGTTTTCAGCAAAGAGACCAACAATCCAGTCTCTGTGGGTGGTCTGGAAGGCAGTAGTGACCAGAATGTGATTCTATGGCTGGACCACCGCGCAGTGGCAGAGACCAAGACCATCAATGCGACCGATCACCCTGTGCTCCAGTATGTAGGGGGCGGCATGTCGGTCGAAATGGAGATGCCTAAGATTCTCTGGCTGAAGAAACATATGGATCCGATCAAGTTCCAGGACTGCGAGTTTTACGATCTTGCAGATGCCCTCACCCATCTAGCTACCGGAGAAAAGACTCGAAGCTACTGCAGCGTAATTTGCAAACAGGGCTATCTCGCAGCTGGCGCAGACTACGGCGAAGAGGGCTGGCAGCTGGAGTTTCTGAAGCAGATTGGGCTTGAGGATCTTGCCACCAACGACTATTCTCAAATTGGTGGTATCAACGGCAAGGTAGGTGGTCTCAAACTTTCCATGCTCAACACCAAAAAGCTCACCACTTAACTTTGATAGAACGGCCGGTATCTCAGTGCTGGCGAGCGCGTTGGACCTTTAAGTGAAAAGGCGGCTGTTGATTTGGGGCTCTCAGCAGGCATCGCTGTCGGTAGCGGGGTCATTGACGCCTATGCAGGCTGGATAGGCACAGTTGGTGCCAAAGTTGACCTTGGACTGGATGGTCCGATCGACCACAGAGAACATCTTTCGCACCGATTGGCATTAGTTGCTGGTACGTCCACTTGCTACCTAGCGATGACGAATGATGAGCTGTTCGTTGCCGGAGTCTGGGGTCCGTATCGGGATGTCCTTTTCTCTGGGGCGTATGTTGCTGAAGGAGGCCAATCGGCAACCGGTGAACTCATCCGACATGTTGTTGAAAGTCATCCCGCATACTCGAAAACAGCCACAGAAGCGAAGAATGCCGGCATCTCAGTTTACGATTTTTTGAATGACTACCTGCGTGAACAGGCAAAGCAGAGAGAGTGTGCTCATGTGTCCGATTTGGCTAAACATTTCTTTTTCTACGGTGATTTATGGGGCAACCGCTCACCTATTGCTGATCCGAAAATGAGTGGCGCTGTCATCGGGTTGAGAAGTGAAGAATCAATCAAAAATCTCGCTCTCCATTATTATGGGGCTTTGGAGTTTATAGCGTTGCAAACGCGCCAGATTGTGGATACGATGAACGAACGTGGGTATCAAATCTCAACAATTTTCATGTCCGGGTCACAAACACTCAACGACCTCTTGATTCACTTGATTGCTTCTTGTTGCAAAATGCCAATTTTTGTTCCGGAATATGTGCATGCGGCCGTTTGCCACGGCGCTGCTATGCTGGCAGCTATGGCCGCCAGTGAGGAATTGGAAGAGGAATCGAAGGATCTATGGAGTATCATGAGCCAAATGAGCAAGCCTGGCCGTCGTTTGGAGCCTACGGCTGATGTTAACGAACAAAGGCTGCTCCAGGCTAAATATGAGGTATTTTTGGACATGTGTTTCAAACAGCGTGAGTATCGGGACTTGATAGATAAACGAATGTCTGCGGCAGAGTAAAAAACAGGATTGCTCATGGATAATTATATTTAGGAATTAATTACCTTACCCCAATGGAGGACCTATGTAGTATTGACTTTTGAGTAGATACATTAGGGGAACTCTATCGATTCAAACTGATCCGAGTAATTTTCAGACAGTGAAGGTGTTAGAGATACTAGAGATCTACGATGAAGATGTAGATGTAACTGGAAATCTCTTGATGCGTGGAGAGAGAGAGAAACTATCTACATGCTAAGACTAAGTACTGGGAGCAAACAGTGGTGGTCACGTGACCTTCTAACAGAAGGCTTGTTGACTCGTATGTTGGATTGGGTTATCAGTTGATCCCCTATTCAACCAAGCCCTCGAACCCGGAGGAGATTGAAATTGGGTCTAGGATGGTCAACATCCCAAAACTCTTTGGATCCGGTCTTGACGTTTCTAGCGCGGTTAATCACGTGACTGCATATACACCAGTTGGCTATTTCATCGCAACAAGTTGGTTATTAAAATAACAGCTGTAGTTAGAATAATGTATCAATAGCCTCAGCATGGTTGGTCATATCTGTCTCGTAGTATATAAACCTTAGAACCCCGAGTTTTTACTGTCAAGACATCATGTGACTTGGAGTGTCAGGCATACCATACAAAAGACGGGTCTACGGGTGTATATTACAGTTAATCATCGAGGTATGGGACATCCATGGATATGTATTCAGTGATCTTACCCCCTGATTTCTGTCATTACAGACCTCAAAACACTCTGCTTTCCACGCTTAGCTTGACTCCAGATATAAAGCTGTATCCTACATCTTCAAAAACACTTATGAGCAAAGACGAGCCACTATGGCTGAAAATTCTGCTGTAAGTACGCGCTTGATTACATCATATGTATGCAATACTAATAGAACGCTTAGGTGACCCCTCCACCAGGCTGGACAATGGACTCCGACGAGCTTGACTACGAGGGTGAATGGGCCACCCCAGATACCTGGGGGTATCAACTCGCCACTACTCATAAGCTTGGGAAATGCACCCCTATTATGTGCGACCCCCAGGGGGGAGAAGTGATTTTTGAGGCGGATGGGAAATTCTATGAAATTTGCCAAATGAATGGAGAACTGTTCCAGATCACTTTCCCAGAGACGCTGGGTGAAATCTTTGCTGTGATGAAGGGAGAAAGGCGGCGAAAAAACCTACAAATGAATAGACTCGGTTGAAGAGTCGATGTCATAGTATGGGCTGTTTCTATCTGACTCGGAAAAGACAGAATTACAAATGCCACATCTGTTTAACCTCATGCTGAGATTGTCTTTGAGCACGTCTTACCTACATATCCTGAAAACCCCCGAGGTCAGCGGCTTTCTTAGCAAGCTCCTCTCCTGTGGATTCTATCCAAAACGCACTTTAGCGGTAATCTTCTCACCGAAAAGGTTCAAGAGTAAGCGACAATTAAATTGCCCCCGTGTCGCGTCGTGTGCCACGAGTCGAGCACTACTCCGGCTGGGTGGGCCGATAATGGTTGAACACCCCGGGGGTTGTCTCCGCAATTCCTCTAGATTCGGATCCTGGGGTAACGGATTCCCTCTCACATCGGTATGGCTTGAGGTGATCTAGCCTTGGGGGACATTTGACGTGACGTATGGTATAAGTAGATGATATAATTACTGGGGCCCCGCGTTTCTCAAATAAACCCCAGTCTTCTCAAAATTACTTGACTTGCTTTTGACCGTGATAACCCTTATATAACCCCTTCACTTGTATGTGATGTTGAACATGTTGAATGACGAGAGGGCAAAGTGGAAGATCGCCGCGAGGCTGGAAAAGAAACGCCTGTTGATAGCGGTCAACTGCCTCGCTGGTCTTGCAATCTTCTTTTTCGGTTAGTCAACCCCAATCTGAAAAGCCATATATCTTCTTCATATCTAGAATAACTAAATTTAATACATCATGCAGGATATGACCAAGGGATGATGGCTGGAGTCAACGACTCCAAATCATACGTTGAGCGGATGGGGCTGGGGTACGAGAAAAATGGATCAATAACGGTCACCAACACCCTGTTGCAGGGGGGCATCGTCTCAGTCTACTATCTGGGAACTTTGGTTGGATGCTTTATGGGCGGGTATGTCAGTGATCGATTCGGCCGTATCAAATCCCTTGCATTTGGTGCTGTCTGGGGTATACTTGGAGCTGCACTCCAGTGCACAGCAATGAACCCGGAGTGGATGATCATATCTCGTCTCATTAACGGCATTGGGACTGGAATTCTCAATGCCACCGTTCCGGTGTATGGCTCTGAGCTTGCGGATTACGAGTCTCGTGGCATGTTCATCGCTATGGAGTTCACTTTGAACATCGTCGGGGTGGTGGTGGCTTACTGGTTAGGATTTGGACTTCGCTACATCGACAACGGGACATCCGAGTTCCAGTGGCGATTCCCCATTGCTTTCCAGATTGTTATGCTGCTTTTGCTAATTATCGGCTGCTGGTTCTTCCCTGAATCACCTCGTTGGCTTTGTATGGCGGGCCGTCGGGACGAGGCATCTTACGTTCTCAAGCGGCTTCGTGGGTCCGAGAACGAACGAGCGGCCATGATAGAAATGGGAGAGATTGAAGCTGTCGTCCAGCTTGAGGCAGAGTCGGAGGACAAAACGACCTACTTCCACATGCTATTTGGTATTGGCCAAGGAGACTTGCACATTGCGCGACGTGTTCAACTAGTGATCTGGCTGCAGATCCTGCAATGCTGGTCTGGCATAGCTGGCGTCACTATGTACGCACCAAGTGAGTTGAATCTGTGACCTTTTCTTATCTACTAAGCTCCTAATTCTCTCGTGGCTATCTTTCAAATCGCCGGGTTCGATTCTGAAAAGACAATGTGGATCTCAGGACTGAACAATATTTTCTACGCATTCGCAACCCTGATTTGTGTCGTCACTATTGATCGGATTGGTCGCCGTTGGACCCTATGGTGGGGAGCAGCAGGGCAAGCAATTGCCATGTTCCTCGCAGGTGGTCTGGCTCGCGGTGGAATTAATAACCCAGACAACCAAGGGCCATGGGGCGTTGCAGCAACATCGATGGTCTATTTGTATACATTTGTCTTTGGTGCTACCTGGCTCACCGTTCCATGGCTTTATCCAGCAGAGATCTTCCCGCTCAAGATTCGAGCCAAGGGCAATGCTTGGGGCGTTGTTGGCTGGAGTTTGGGGAATGGGTTCGTTTTTCGAATTCGTTTCTAATCGGAAGATATTAACGGACGTTAGATCACTGACTCTAGTTCTTCCATACATTTTTGCAGCCATCGGGGAAAATACTCTGCACGTGTTTGGTGCTGTAAATCTCATTAGCATACCAATTGGTGAGAAGATTAACCTCTCTATTCTGCCAGTGCAACGGGCCTTGGCTAATAAATTTTAGTTTGGGCTTTCTATCCTGAATCTAGTCAGCGAACGCTCGAGGAAATCGATATGCTTTTCGCTGCAAAGTCGCCATTTACCTGGGCAGCCGAAGCGAAATTCAAGACACTCATGGCAGAACATCCGGATATCGGCCGCGCTCATCAGCGTCACTCCGTTTTCGAAGCCGAGAAGGGCTTACATGATATCGATACCGAGCACGAAGAAACAGTTGGTCACAATTAGATACGTGCTTTTCGCTAAGATTCGTCTTGAAACAGACTGGAATTTCTTGGGCGTTCACCTGCCAAGTAACTGCGGTTCCAAGTTATTTTCCGCCACAGTTATTGTGAGATAAAAGATAGGATAGGTTCAATAGTTCAATTCAGCAGGTAATCTTATTCCACAACTGCGCTTCGTCTGATGTGGCGGTATATTCCAACCTTGAAAGCCTTGGGGGTTTCTTTGCTCCTATTATGTAATCAATCAAGACCCGGGGCCCCAGGGTCGGGGCCCCCGGAGCCGAATGTGGGGAAATCACGTGCTTTGCTTCCATGACCAACTTCCCCGAGACGAGGACACTAGCAAAAGGCATGATTAAGAATGGATTGGCCTCTCAACCCAGAGGGTATATGTAATACATGGAATAATGATTCAATGATCAGTCCAACTTCGCCCGCCAGATGGCAACGCAAGCGAAAGCCTCGAGGGCGCGGGCTGCGGACTAAGGACGGATGGTAAGGTCCTTTGTGTTCGAATTTTGTGGTGCCTTGCTTGACACAGCCTATTCAGCCTGACGTGTCGGAAGCGACACATGAAGTGTGATGAAATTAAGCCGATATGTGGCCCGTGTGCCAAAAAGGATAAGATCTGTGATTACACCAACTTGAATCAACACAGCCTCGACTCTTCAGCCACCAACAAGGTTGTTCCTGAGAACCTTCCAATTTTGTCAACAGTGCAGCCAATACCGCCTCTGGAACAGAATAATAACCATCTATCAAGTGATCACAACGCAGGACAAGTGAACTACCAGCTCCATGGAGCCTCTGACCATGCCAGGACTGTTTCGGAAGCGGACCTTAATCCTTCTCCACCAGCCATGCTGGAATATCGGCTGGAAAATGAGCATATTCCGAGCCATAGTCCGGGAGGAATGCATGGGGATTACTTGTCACCATCCACCACGTCATTGGCGGCGGTACGATGGTTAGGCTTACTAGCAAGTGGTTTTCCCAGCGATGGCCCACAGTTATCGACTCTCTCTGATACCTGGGAGAGCCAAAGCCTCTCACTTGGATACCGGGGTGGTGATGTCCCCACACAAACCAGCTCGCTACAGCGAGCGACTCAGGTTTTGGATGGCCCTCCTGGCAGGTCGGCCAGCCAAGACGTGACAGATGACCGCTTCACTGAAAGCACTACAATGACGGAGAGGCAGGTTTGGCAGTCACGGGAGCCAATAGATCTCTTACCAACAGAACAAACATTGTTTGAACATTTCGTACATCAAGTTAGCCCCTTGGTTGGTCATTGCACTATACCTCTGACTGGTGTGCCCTCGCCTGATAACATTCCCTCACAGATCGATCTTTTTGACCCAACAAACAAATTCTCTACGTTAGTCGTGCACCTAGCAGTAAGTCGAGTTCTACTGAATAGGGATCAATTTTGTTCAAAAACTGACTTGGGCTTTAGTTGCACAATGCTGGGCTTCTAAATGCCATACTAGCTCTTTCCTTTCGGCACCTGGCCTTAAACCCTAGTCTAGATGATCAAAGCATCACAAGCAAGCCGGAAGAGGCTCTTCAATACTACTACCAAACCCTTCACTACGTGGGTCGGGCTATGCAATCTAGTGCTTACAAGATGAGCCTGGAGCTGTTGTCAACTGCCCTCATAATTTCCACCTACGAAATGCTCGACAATTCTACAGATGACTGGGAGCGTCACCTAGAAGGGGTTTTCCTGATTCAAAGGTCTCAAACGATACACGGGGAAACTGGAGGGTTAAAATCGGCAGTCTGGTGGGCATGGCTGTGCCAGGACATCTGGGCTGCTTTCCGCGAGAAACGTAAGACCCTTACGTTTTGGGTTCCACAAAAGCCTCTCTCTGTGTTATTACCGCACGAGCTCGCCGCGCGCTCTATCTATATCGCCGCAAAGGTGGTCAGTTACTGTGCGGCTGAGACAACCCAAGAAAACATCCAGCATCAAATTGATGAGGCAATGCGACTTCGGATTATGCTGGAAGACTGGCAGCGGCATCTGACTGTTGAGTTCTCCCCCTTACCAATTAGGTCACGCGAGGCTTCATCATGCTTTCAACCTGTATGGATTAGCCCGCCTGCGTTTGGTATGTTATTATATGGACTCCGCATTGTGGCTGGTGGAGCCAAACTAACTTGGCCATGCAGCTGTCGCGGTCCAATTTTTCAACGTGTCGTGTCTTCTCTTGGTTTTTCATGAACCAAGCTTAGGCGGGTTGAAGCGACATCTTGAGCGACACAGTACAATAAAACGATGCGTGGAGAAAATATGTGGTATTGGTATGACATTAAAGGACAGTGCATCCAGCATAATGTCTTCACAGGCCATATTTATAGGTACGTATTATTTTGCAATTGAGAGAAATAGGGCTTACGCAGGCACAGCGGGGATATTTACACAAGAACCTCATGTCAGAAGGGCGATTCTAGAGCTCCTGGAGGCTTGTCGAGAACGAAGTGGCTGGCCAGTCAAATCTCTTGGGGGTGAGTTGGAACGGATTTGGGATACGCAAGAGTCCTTTTAAGTCGCAGGTGCCCTCGCATTGTTCATGTCATTCATGTATTTCCTTTCCTCGTGGGCCGGTGTTCATGTGAATAGCTATAATTCATTTGTTGTTAGTTCCCCGACATAGTAACACCTTGAACAATTTATAATCGAAGCAATGCCCCCTTTACTCCTGCTCCCAACTGGACTCGCCACAATCGATGTTCGTTGAGGGCAAATAGTTCCCCATTTCTGCCGAAGCAGAAGTTTGCCACACCTCCGTCCACAAGGATCCGACCCAAGAGTACGCCTCCTGGTGACCAACAATTGATTCCATCCCCACAGCCACTGTATACATTTCCTTCCAAATCGCACTTGATTCCATCTGGAATGCCCTGATCTGCCATAGCAAAGAGGCGTCGGTTTGTGAGAAATGGCTCCCCGTGAGTAGTGCACACGTCAAAAGCATAACTAGGTCAAATTGCAGGATCAGCTCTTTGAATAAAATCTCGATTAACCAAGGAGGTCGCATTTAACTAACATAGAAGATACTCGTTGATCATCGATGCTGCCGTCTCCATGTACCCGATCTGTATCGGTGATATAAACAACCTGCTCATCTGGAGAGAAGCAAATACCATTTGGTCTCCCGAAACCATCGGCCACTACGCGAATAGCCCCAGTATTTGGACACCACCGGTATACCTGGTTAGGCAGACGTGGTGGAGGGCGGTAGCCCTGCTCAGAGCCATATATGGGATCGGTAAACCAGACTGAACCATCCGTGTGTACCACCACGTCATTGATAGAGTTGAATGGTCGGCCGTGGAAATCACCTTTCAATAGTTCCGACTTGTACGGAGCAATTGTAGACATTCGGTACAGTCCGCTTGGCTCGGTCATAGTCCCTTGTGCACAGAAGAGAACGTAGTCTCTATCATAATTGATGCCTCCATTGCCCATAGGAATATCGGTGGCAATCTCCTCACAGGTGATTGGCCTTTTACTCAGATCGACGCGAGTAATGTGTACTTTTTGCTGTCCGTTCGGGTCAATACACCGGTTGCTGGTAACGAAGAGGTTATTGATGTCAGGTAAAAAGACCCCGGCCTCGTGAGCAAACGGGTAGTCCTTATTTTCTGCTAGAAGCTCTGCTGTCGGAGATGGACCAACAATTGCCACGAATCGCTGGTCATGGGCTGTGAAGGAAATGGTGTTGTTGGACATTTTGTGAGATAGCGACGGAGAGTGCCCGCGCGATGGTTTTGGAGCAAGACGATAAAACTGTAGTTTGAATTATTCGAATAAGTAAAGCCGATGCGAAAGCTCTCTTCTACCCTGTGCCCTTCTCCACGGAGAAACGCTAAATGTGGGACTCGCCCCGTCTCGGGGTCATTTCCTGGCCGCCGTCACGGCTCTATGTATAAACCCAACTTGATCAGCCCGCCAGTCACAATGTTTGTATTCAATTCCAATTTTAACTCACTTTATATCGTTGACCCCCACAAAAGCCTGATTATCTCAGCTTTCCAAAATGTCCTGGAAAGAATCCAATTGTCATTTCACCATCCTGCGGAATGCGGAAGCCGGGCAGTATGGAGTTATCGCCGCCATCGCCTACAACATTGAGCATGTGCTAGGTCTCGTCCGGGCCGCTGAGACAGCTCGCTCACCCCTCATCATCCAATTCTTTCCCTGGGCTATCGAGGCCACTGATGGGTTGCTTGTGCGCACCGCCGCAGATGCCGCGAAGCGCGCGAGTGTACCGATTAGCATCCATCTCGACCATGCGCAATCCGAAGCAATCATCAAGCGAGCAGCGGATCTACCTTTTGACAGTATCATGGTTGACATGTCTCACTATGAGAAGGAAGTCAACTTGGAGAAAACCCGCGAACTGGTGCGCTATTGCAATGAACGCCAGAAGGCTACCGAGGCCGAACCGGGTCGCATTGAAGGTGGAGAGGATGGCGTAATGGATACCGCGGGGTTGAAAGCGTGTATGACGACAGCCGAAGAGGTGGATGAGTTCGTCGGCACAGGTGTGGACGTGCTTGCTCCGGCGTTTGGGAATGTTCATGGGGAGTATGGCCCGCAGGGGCCACAATTAGATTTTGAAAGGCAAGTCAAGCGAAATCCGATCAATAGTATTCACTAATAACCGCGTGTTTAGATTCAAGAATGTCCGTAACCAGGCAAATAGTAGAGTCAGGTTGGCTCTGCATGGTACCAATGGGTTTGCGCCTGAGTTAATGAAGCGCTGCGTGGCTGCGGGTGTCAGCAAGATCAATGTCAACCGCCTCGTCTTAGACGACTATTACGACCATCTTCGAGCCAATGTGAATAAAATGGCGCAAACTCAACTGATCGAGGAGGGTATTCAGAAGGTCGCGGATCTGACCGTCAAGTGGATGATAATTTGCGGCTCTGCCGGCAAGGCATGAAGTCTGTAAAAGTTGAATGCAATTTTTTTGAATCGCGTGAATGGATGAGATTTAATAAAATTGGAAAAAATTCCTGATTGAGTCATGGCTGAGTGATCTTCCACGAGAGATCTTAACAAGTAACAAGTTTGGTATGAAAGCATTTTACTTTCTTGACAAGATATTAACTTGATGCGTCCTATTTGATACCTATGTGATACCACGATCACTGCAATTTACTGTACATTCCACCATCTGCCAGCAACCCCGTTGCGTTCACGTAACGACTCATCTCGTCGCAAGCTAGGAAAACTGCCGGCCCCGCCATATCATTCGGATCTCCGATTCGACCAAGAGGGATACGCTCCTCAAGGGCGGCCATCTTGATAGGGTCCTTCATATCGTGGGCAGCTAGGGAGGTTCCTATAGTGCCGGGCATCAGGGCATTGCACCGGATCTTATCTTTGCCAAGTGCGATGGCCATAGACTGCATCATCGAGAGAATCCCGGCCTTGGTAGGAGTATAGTGAGTTTGGAATCCACCACCGAGCAAAGCGCTAACGGAAGAAACACCGATAATTGAACCACCGTGCCCTTGCTTCACCATCTGGCGAGCGGCGGCTTGACAGGAGTAGAAAGTGCCTTTGATATTGACATCCACCGTGTGGTCTAGAAGAGATGGTTCAATCCTATTTTTATTAGCATATCGGCTCCGACGGGTGGAGGAAGAACCAAAGAGCTCGAAATGACTGTGATAGGGCCATTCGACTTACTTCAAAAGCTCTGCTGGTTTAAATACACCCGCATTGGCGACAAAAATGTCCAATTTCCCCCATTTTGATACAGCCTCCTGGATTAAATCGGTGCTTGTCTCCGGTTTGGTCACGTCTCCGGGGAGCTCAAGGATCTTGCCCACTTTGATGCCCGTGTTTTCAATTGCCTTGACCTCCTCTAGCAGACTGTGACGAAGATCTTCGTCTTTGGCCAGACCCAAGTGATTCACGGCGACATTGCATCCTTGAGTAATGTATGCCAGAACAATCGCGCGACCAATTCCAGTGGTACCACCAGTAACGGCGGCGGTTTTGCCTTTGAGCAGGTTCCAGGCGGGCAGCGCAGCCATTGTGCGAATTCGTTAGGCAAAAAGTGAAAAGACCTAAACACCGATGACGAGAGAAGATTCAAATTTATTATGCGTTTGGATAAAACACAATGAGACGCCTTTTGAATTTCGAGCCCCCAGCTTTCTCGCGGGGGATCGGAGGCTAAAGTGGATTACAGCGCCGTCTCGGGGACACATCCACTTTATCCCCACGTATCCCCCACGCTTCTCCAACACCGTCTCGAGCCATCACTCGAGGAGTATGGGCGTCGATGTGGACTATGAGGTGTTCTGCTAGCACATGAGAGCCTTACCAATCTTTCCTAAATTTATAAAGGAGACATGTTTTGGTCAAATGTTTCCCCAAATCAATCATCTATACATTCTTTTCACCCAAAATACACTTATCCTCACATCATCCATCATGGCCGCCAATCAAACTCCTGTCCCTCAAACCCAAGTCGCTTTGAATGGAAAAGTGATTGCCAGTAAGCGTTTTAAAAAGTGAAAGTCTAGAGAGTGGCTAGCTAAGATCATCATTATTTAGTTACTGGTGCCAACCGCGGAATAGGCTTGGGCATTGCTGAATGCTGCCTTGACAACGGTGCGGCTCAAGTCTACTCGATAGATATTGGTGAGACGGGAGAAGATTTCGCTGCTGTGTCGAAGAAATACCCCAATAAGCTCTTTGCCGTCACTGCCAATGTGACTGAGGAGGCCACTATCACCGCTGCAGTTGATAAGATCATCGAGCAGGCTGGTGCTCTACACGGAATGGTGGTCAACGCCGGACGTACCCACCATAAAGCTGCCCTTGACTTCACTAAGGAGGACATTGAAACTCTGTTCAATGTCAACCTCTTCGGTGCCTTTTATACCGCACGTGCCGCTGCGCGCGCATTTATCAAACAGGGAATCAAGGGTTCCGTGGTTTTTACAGCTTCCATGGCTTCCTACCGTCCTAACAAGGTAGCTTTCTCCTGACTTAGGCTCTTCTCTACTCAATACTAAAACCTTCCACCAGCGCGTTCCATCCGCTCCCTACGGTGCCTCGAAGGCCGGGGTTCGCAATATGACCCACACCTTGGCTATGGAATGGGCACAGTACGGAATCCGTGTCAATAGCGTATCCCCTGGCCTAGTCAACACCGCGATGACATACTGGGTACCTCAACAACCGGACTGGGAGCAGCAGCTCAAGTACTATGGTGGCTTCCCTCGATTGGCTGAGGTCCAGGAGCTTGGTGGTGCCTACGTGTACCTCCTAAGTGAGGCCGCCAGCTACACGACTTCCATCGACATTCCAGTGAACGGAGTGATTGGCAGTAAGTAATTCTAATGCCCGACTTGATTGCATGAAGATACTAACATAGATAGTCTGCTAAACAAAAATGTGAATGAGATTAAGTGTGATTTATCTTTGACAAAATATGTTCTGTTATGTACCAGTTGGAAATAAACGCCATTCAATATGTTTTCCCTTCGTGAGATCCATTAGTATCAGTGGCAGTTCAAACCGCAATTAGGACCTCGCTATTAGGTGATCTTACATGTATGTATGTATCACTACTAGTACGTAAAAGCCAAATCGAAACAAGTAAACTTCTACAGTGACCAATTATTTAAGTCAAAGACAGGACAAACTAAAGTAACTCCGTTTTCGTTTGTCCTGCATTCCATGTTAAAATACGGAACACTCTATAGTTAGGGACATAAAGCAAAATTTTAGAAGTAAAGGGTTTTATCGCAAGCATTGTGTAAACTCTACCTATGGTTTCCAGGTTCAGTGCTAGGCATGAAGTCAGTCAACTATATCAGTCTGCTGTAGCTGCTACATCTTCCGTATCCTATCCTGAAGGTCAGATGAAAAAATTGATATATTCATTTAGCTACGTTCATCCAACCCTAAGATAATAACCAACATGCTCTTTCTACCGGAACGTCGGAATTAAGAGCATCGTAGCTATCTGATGCACGCAAATATCTATGTGGCCACACAGAGCAACACGAAGCAGAGAGATGGATGAAAGTGATGAATCTACCTACCACCATGGAGCATAAAAGGGCTTCATGAGGACCAAGAGAGGTCTCACTAACTAGAGGCAAGCAACCTTGGAAGCGAAGCCTTGCTGCCTGGATGCCTGTGCATCACCATTTATTAGCATGGTCCCAATAATGTTAGAGTCAAGAATATATAAGAATGAGGAGGAAAATTAAATTTCATAGAGCCTTCAGTCGTGCCTGGCTCCTGGATCATATGCTAGATGGCTCTAACTTTTCTACTAGGGTGCACACCACGCATCCCCTCTCTAGGGTTATTTTATTTTTGTCCTGGGTCCCTTTGAGGCAGTCCACAGTCCATCGGAATACGTCGGGAAATTGGTTTCACCGCCTAAACTCTTCGACTGCTTCTAAAACAGTATGAGACATGGGGATCTAGAACTATATGGTCAATCTCCGCGATTACCTCAAGGACGGAGACAAGGAGGCCAGAGCGATGATACACTTCAAAAGTTCATCTTTAGACTTATCTTTGGAAATATCTTTCCCACAGTCCATATTCATCGTCAATTTCTATCTAGAAACTCAAGGATAGACCACAGGTTGAGTATACCCAAATTGATCTCAGGAACACCTTCCCTCACGCTGAACCCATTTAACCAACCTAGATTATGATGGAACAGTGTATTCAGGTACTGACGATCATGCCCATAGTAGCCTGGACGGTCAGTCCTTCTTTGAAGAATGTTCACTCTAAAGGTAAGCCTGTTACGAGCAAAGAACTCATTCATAGTCTTCGCTGTCTGCTCCGGTCGCTCTACCCACCATTGGGGATGTATCGAGAGTAGCTGCCTTATTAGGGCATTTATCTCTCCCCTCCAAAAGGCAGGATCTTGGATTAGCCTCGGGATTATCTCTTCGCCCCTGATTGTGCCCAGATAAATTCCACCCAGCTCACTCTGATTGATCACCACAGGTGGATTGATTTGTGAAGGAGTGATCACCCTCGACAGGTCTTTCGCATACGATGTAGTAGTGACATCTAAATACGATTATTATACCTTGAACAATAAATGTTGTGAGATGGATATACATACCAGGATCGGATAGAGTATCCCGCACAGTTCGTATTTGATCAACATGAACAACCGGGGTCACTGAAAGAAGCTCTTTGGCATATGCCGCGGCCACTACCGCGGCATATTCCTGCCATTCCTTATTCTTATGCGAGTCGGCATAGTCGCAGATTCCACGAATGACCAGACACGGATAATTATTCATGAGTCCCGCAGCTTCCATCTCCACGCAATATGCACCCAACTCATGATCCAGCCGATCCCGTAATTGACTGTCTTTCACCACTTGATTCGAAGATGCAATCAGGCCATAGTAGACCATAGGCTGATTTGGTTCTCGCAAAGGCCGGGAAACGGTTTTGGTCTTATCACAGCCATTACAAGTCTTGGAGCTGACATCGGCATGATTGTGATCGGTAAGATATAAATGATCCTCCTGAGTTGGGCGGGTCAAATTCGAAGATTCTTGGGGCATTTTACGTTTGATGTCGTCAAGAAAATGCATGAATCGTCTCTTGCCCGTGATATGATTTGCTTGCAGTTTTGAGAGCGCAGTTAGGAGGATCTGAGGTGGAGGGCTGAGTATGCCAGTTCGTTGAAACTCGCCGCCACTTAGCGCTTTACCATAATCAAATTGCACCACTCCCCCATGTGAATTCGTTGGCTTGCTGACTACAACGTCACCCAGGCGAATATCCGCGTCTTCATTTGGTATCCCTCCTCCTATCCCAACCATCAGACCCAATCGAATAGAGCGGAAACTGGATAATAATTGCACGGCAACTGTGGTGGCAGATGCAATGCCGTATTGACCGTAAGGCAAGCATGCAATCACAACATTATGTTTCCCAATGCTTCCAAGAGTATAAGCATTGTGGTCATTCGGCTGCACGGGTAAGTCTTCATGGACTTCATCTAGAAGCACTTGCGCGGCTGCCATCTCCAGTGGCAGGGCACATATCCATCCGACTGTGTAGTCATTATGTGATGGGGGGTTTTTGGGAGTCATGACCGTATATCGATGAGGCTGTATAAACTAGGTCATTGATTCAGAAGGTAGTATAGAAGGGCTGAAAGATATTCTGGCGGCCGATTTCAGAAGAGGAGGGGCTGAGAATTTAGTGCCTTTCAACGCTCTCACCGCTTTGGGATACCGGGCATATATGCCAAAAAGGTGAAGCTATACTCGCCCTAATGCACGGACGGCCTAACACCCGATTCGGGTGTTGGGCACTCTCTTATATGCCATTCGACATATATCACATGCGAGCCCACAAACTTGATTTCTTTTAGATTTGCCAATTTGCGACCGAAGCCTTTCCATAGTTTTCCGTAGTTTTTAACTGACTAGGGAACTATACGGAGTACACTAAGCTTAACTAACAACCTTGAAATGATCCAATGTACGTATATTGCACGTGATATTTTAATGACTAAGATTTTAGGTAAACAACCCTCCAAGCCCTGGAGGTTGGCCCTGGGCCCCGGGGAACCTTCGAGCTTAGTTAAGCCAAATTCATCCGGCCCCGGGGCCCCAGGGAGTTCCAAGGTGTCTAAATCTTTTATAAGCCAATGTACACCATAAGTGCTCCATTATTTTTTTGTGTGTGTGTGATCCAAGTCAATTAGGCCTAGCTCTCTCTTTTTTCTTCGTCCAACTCTCCATTGAGTCGTTTCTTTGCTTCTTCTTTCAAAGCTTGATCGTCCGCTCGGTTCAAACCAACCTGTGGCATCAACCAAACAGCCAAAAAGAAAGCAAATGCCGCAAGTGATGCACCGACAATGAAGATAATACGGAATCCCTTTTGATATGCCGGTTTCAGCACACCACGGACATGCTCAGCATCCGCTGCAGATAAATTTGAAAGATAAGTCTGTGGACTCGAGAGAAGAGAGCGGGACTGAGATTCATCGAGGTTGAGGGCTGAGATGGATGATGAAACAATGTTATTTCTGTATTGATTAATGAGAGAGCAAGCTGACAGATCTGAAAGAACCCTTACATGACAGTGCCGGCAATAGCGAGCCCGAGAGTGCCACCGAGGTTTCGTATGAAGCTGTCCATTGTTAGCTCCATAAAATGGCTAGCATCACTATGGGTATCACCCACTTCCTGAATGAGGTTATCACAGCCATATCCCGTCTCTCGACACCGGCTTGAACGGCAATAAGAGACCTAAAAAACATTAGTGGAATTTATTGGACCGGGATAGGGTATCACGTACGGCTGCAGAGTATTTCCGACCCCGACACCAGTTAGAATACCATACCCAATCTGCTTTCCCAGCCCCGAATGTTGATCAAGTGTCGAGAAAAGACCAAGACCAATAGCCCAGATAATCCATCCAAAAAGGATGCATTCCCGGTATCGACCTACCCAGTGTACAACAAGACCGGAGCCCGTGCTGCTGATAGCTGTTAAGGAAGTCAGCATTGCAACGCAACCCAGAAGATGAAGGTTCATACTTTGCATGAGGGTAATAGGGAGCAGCATTGCAGCCGCTTTTACCGTCGAATATCCAAATACCAGCTGATAGAAAGTGGGAATATAGTAGACTTGCACCAAAAAGTTCCACCCATTGATGAACATGGTTAAACACGCTCCGTTCACGATTCTGCCCTGGAAGATATGCATTGGAACCAGCGGTGTCGACGTTCCCTTCCACTGCCACGCAGCAAAAGCAACAGAGATGGTGAACCCAGCGACCAGAGTTGCAATAACATGCGCTGAGTTCCATTCATACTCGCCACCACCCCAAGTCAAACCAAGCAGCAAAACCGAAGTTCCCCCGAGAGCCAGAAGTGCACCAAAGAAATCAATTGCCTTCAGCTTGACTTTCCAGTCGCCCGTGACTTTCCGAAGGGGCATAAAGAACAAAACAGCTAATGTGGTTAATGCAGTAAGCGGTAGGTTCAAGCGGAAGATCCATCGCCACGAGTCTTCTGAAATGGAGGCTAGTGCGCCTCCGATGACGGGACCAATGCCATTGGCAATAGCAACGACGGCACCTAGAATACCTTGATATTTGCCTCGTTCACGGAGGGGAACAACATCGCTGACGATCATCTGTGCGACCGTCATGAGACCACCGCCACCAACTCCGGTGAAAGCGCGGAAGACAATCAATTGCGTGGCTGTCTGTGCAAGGGAAGCTGCTAATGACCCGAAGAAGAAAATGGCTAGGCCGACGAAGAGCACGAGCTTGCGAGACCAGATATCAGATAGTTTTCCATATAGTAATTGGAAACATGTTGATGTTCTGTACCGCGAATATTAGTTTGACTGAGTCGTGTCATGACTACCAGAGAAAAGAGTACTCACACGAAGTAACCGCCCGAAATCCAGGAGGTCTGGTCACTAGCTCCCAATTGATTTCCTATGATAGACAAACTGGCCGCCAGGGTCGTCTGGTCCATCAAAGCAAGGAGATCAACGCTGGAACATGCTAGGAAAATCTAGCAGTGGTTGACATTAGCTAGGCCATATATTGCTTATGACCACATTCACTCATTCACTAACCGTGATAATAGTACGCTTAGGCACATAATTAGTTTGTTCATTGAAAGTGACATTTGTCCCATCTTTCTCAATCGCGACATCCTCTGTTGGGTTTGAATTTTCAAGTACCCCTGTCATGGCGTGTTGATATGAAGGGATAGAAAGTAAACAGGCATCCAGGATCCGAAAACGGGATAGAAAAAGAAAAAGAGATATTAAAAAAAGAAGCTCGTCAAGAGGCCAAAGCGAAATAATTAATCATCTGTTCACATTCGTCATTGCATTAGTCTATTGATCGACGTTTAGTCTGAGCACCTTGACAGAAGATCTGCGCGTCAAAGTTGACAAAACTTCTCAAACACCCTCAAGGTACGCGTCCCTTGATATAATTGTATAATGTATACCGGAAGATCGGAATATGTTCAGCTAATAGGAAATCAAATGTGAGGACCTGTGGGATTATTGATTCCATTCCTGGGGACCTTGTCAAACTATGTGACACATGAACAATTCGATTCTAGAACATTGCCAGGTACAACATCAAAGAGACCAGAGGATGACGCAACTTAAAATGTAAAATATTCCGTTTTCAACCTTTCTATACCCAATTTCTGTGGCAAAGAGGCTTAGCTTACAGAGTCTGATCTACACTGGGATAGTGTCGATATCCCCGGGATCGGTCCACGCAATTTCCTTGTTTATCGTAGTAGTATATTCTCAGGGTTTGCAGCGTCCACCTATGGCATTTAACCCTCATATTGAGTCCTGTGGCGAGATACTCGCTAGTGGAGTAAGAGTAGATCTTACTTTCCTTCATCTCGGATGCCAAGAAAGACGGAACAGGATGGAGGGGCATGTGATGGACGCTATAGAAATCCGTTCTGTATAATTGCCTAGAGTGACCCGAGATTCTCTGCTCTCATATCTGCTTTCATTACTCGAGAAGGTTGCTCCTCAAACACGTGGAGGAGAGATTGTCTACTACTCGACTATCAGCATCTATATCTTACACTAAGGGTCACTAAGTGTGTCTCAACAAGATGATCAATTCTTCCGAGAAAATGACCAATATGAACGAGCACAATGTATATTTCGGCACTGACTCGCTGAAAAAATACTTCGACCCAGACTGTCAGCCTCCTTTGCCCCTCGTAGAGCTGCCACCTCATTTGAACCCTTATCATCAAGATGGGGTACGGATATATGCCAAAATGATGACCATGCATCCAGCAAACAATGTCAAGGCAATGCCAGGTATGAGAAGCCCCGAAAGAACACTAAACACCAATTGCAGGCTAACACAAAACCAGCATTGAATATGCTCGAATCTAGTGTTGTGCCTGGGGAGACAGACCGGATCATCGAATACAGCTCCGGATCAACAGTGATTTCAATGTCGATGGTCGCTCGAGTCATGCACGGAGTAAATGACACACGGGCCTTTCTGAGCAACAAGACCAGCGATGCAAAACTGAAGTTGATGCAATTCTTCGGTCTCGACATTACGTTGTTTGGTGGACCATCTCAACCAGAGCCATTAGACGAAAGAGGCGGCATCCAAAATGCCCGAAGAATGGCTCTGGAGTCAGAGACAATTGTTAACCCCAACCAATACGAAAACAACAACAACTGGCAGTCCCATATCCGATGGACCGGACCACAGATCTTCAAGCAGCTACCCGAAATAAACGTTCTCTGTGCTGGTATGGGCACTTCTGGTACCATGACCGGTTTAGGGACATATTTCAAAGACGTGAAGCCATCCGTTCATCGACTTGGTGTTTGCACAGCCCCAGGTGACCGGGTACCTGGGCCCAGGTCGTATGCTCTAATGCGCCCTGTTGAGTTTCCCTGGAAAGGAGCGGTGGATACCATCGAAGAAGTTGGATCGGCCGAGTCATACACTCACTCCCTAAACCTATGCCGAGAGGGATTAGTGTGTGGGCCATCGTCCGGATTCAACCTCCAAGGGCTCTTCCAGATGCTAGCAAAGAGCAAGGCTGCGGGAACGCTATCTGATCTTGCAGGTCCAGATGGCACAACTCATTGCGTGTTCCTCTGCTGCGACCTACCATACCAGTACATTGATGAGTACTTCCAAAAGCTGGGCGAGCAGCAATTCCACCCAATCCGAAACGAGGTAAATATCACCTCCATGACGTCTTGGCCAGTTCATCCCTGGACGAAAGCAAAAGAAAAAAAAGCTAACTTATCCACCTTTCCTCAGCGCCTGACGAAAGTTGACCTGTACCGATATGACGAGAGCTGGGAGCGGGACGCATTAGAGGTCCTGCCCCAATTTTATGGATCACCGCGATCCCTTGCGCAAAGCCTATTGAGCGAGATTGTCCTCAAGCCACAGAACCGGGTTCTGGACCTGCGCCAACCGGAAGATTTTTCGGCATGGCACCTCCCCGATTCAATGAATCTACCATTATCTAGTGTTGGGCCTCACAGCCCGTCACCGTTTTCGGATCCGACTGTTCTGGAGGCGCAATGGGTGGAGCTGGAGAAGATCTTCAACGATGACGTCTTGGTTTCAGATCTGGGGCAGCATCACATCCTCGTGGTATGCTACGATGGGGATTCGGCACGCGTGGCTACCAGCGTTCTTCGGGCGAAGGGCCTCGAAGCAGATAGCGTGCGTGGAGGCCACCGTGCGCTGAGAATGTGTGAAATCGGGAGTGAGACCCCGATATCCACTTCTAAGGGGCCTATCACGGCTACAGTTTCTGTTGCAGTAGTTCCCCTTGAATAGGGGACCTGGGACTCAGGATCATAGCGCAATCGACTGAGAAAATGCGGAATGTAGGGTTGGCTCTACCATGTGAGGCGCTAGTCCCGATGCAGACATATTATGCCTCGATTTCTTTTTCTTCCCCCTTCTTTTCTTCTTTTTTCTTGGTATTGTTTTCAATTACTTCATCGCTTTAGTTTATTTTTTGGCATATACTACCCTATGACTCTTTCGGTGAGAATATTGTTTCGACTTCTTTATGATCCCACACGTAAGAGACCACAGTTTCCACTATGGCTCGAGCCTCGAGTGCTCCGCATGCGTTGAATAGCTCGTATTTAGGGAAATCCCAGGATATTCGGATGACATGCAAGATACATGCATGATGCATGATGTCTTCCGAGGAGTAGTAACCCACACACGATGTCAGATGTCAGACCCAATTTGTATCAAGCGCAAATGTGCTCTAGTTCACTTAGCCTTTGATCTTCCAACCAACCACGAGGCTTCGAATGATTGCAGACCCCATCTCCCCATAAAATGTGCTCAATTGTGAGCAGATCCCCTCGGGTGATCGGCGATAACAACTGAAACGACTGGAATGACCATTCATATCCCCCTCGTTGACAGGTACAAGGAGAATAAAGGAGATATCCCATTTTCGGTTCCGCAACCATCCCAAAAAACAAACTTGCTCCAGACCTGCCGATCATACCTTATGTATTCCATGATATCTGAATTCCCTTGACCATTACACTGTAGGTGTTACTGTCAATTATTTTCGGTCGCACAAGATGATGGACATGAAGATGGCCCAGGGCACACCCTGGCTTGACCAGCCGGTGATGCTTCATTCGTCTCGCGCCGACAAATGCAAACTGACCGAGGCTCAATGTCTCTATCGCAACTATCACTGGCGATACTGGTATGCACTCTTCCGAGTTACCTACATATCCATGTGCTTATTATCGGAATCCTGTTCTAGGTACCAAGCCGACCATGTTTACGCATTGAACACCGTCTACTTCATGTGTGCGGTGATTGGAGTGTTCGCTATCTCGAACTTGCTTGTAAGCTTCGCTCCAGATAGAGTGAGACGGACCAGACCATGGCGCATGTTCACTTCTGCCTCACGATACTTGTCCTATCGTGGATATCGATTTCCTGCGCTGGGATACTGGTCTCCGGCGTTGGGCGTGGTGATTCTGGGAGTTATAGGCGCTGTCTTCTTCTTCGGTGGGTGGTTTGAAATTGCGAAGGTGTGACGAAAGTGGTGGCTGACCTCTTGATAGCGATGACACTCGGCCCGCAACCTTATTACTGGCCGGCAGATGCTTCTTATGGAAGTAGTCCTCCGATTGCGACTCGATCAGGCTGGATGGCTCTTGCGCTGCTTCCATTCGTACTGTGAGTGTTCGATTCCGAGCATGCAATTCGGTTGCTGACTTCCTTTTAGGGTACTGAGCACGAAAGCCAACATGATCTCTGGTGTGACTGGTATTCCGCATGAGAAACTTCAAGTGTTCCACCACTGGACTAGCTATGCGATGTTTGTGTTAGCCTTGATCCACACATTCCCTTACATCATATATCACATCTGGAAGGGGGATATGATGTATCAGTGGAAGACCAGTGTTGTTTACTGGACAGGTGTTGCTGCTCTCATTTCACAGGCATATCTTACCCTCATGTCTTTACCATTCATTCGGTAAGATCACATTTAACCTGCCTACTGGGTGACAAACTATTCACTCTTCCACAGCAATCGATTCTATGAATTCTTCAAAGCCACGCACATTTTCGTGGCGGTAGTATTTGTCGTGTTTTTCTTCCTTCACTGCGATTTCCGGCTCTCTTCCTGGTATGTTTTATGCTAATGAGCCCCATGAATTGCATTAACATATATCAGGGACTACTTCATAGCCTCGGGCGTGATCTATTTCCTAAGCCTGATAGCCAGCCATATCCGTACCTACCTAATGCACGGCATCCACAGCGCAACCCTTGAACTGCTCCCCAGCGGTCTTGTCCGCGTTGCAGTCCCATCAATCATCAAATGGACCCCAGGCCAGCACGTATTTGTGCGCTTCCTCACATCAGACCTACACCTCCTCACCGCCCATCCCTTCACTATCTCCTCCGCATGTCACAATCCAGACGAAATAGGCAAAGCCTCGGAACTAGTATTCTACATCAAGCCACGCGGTGGCGTTACCGGACGCCTTAGAGCGATGGCAGCCAAGAATCCAGGCTGCACAAAGAAGATCCTGATAGAGGGGCCGTACGGTGGTGTCAGCGCACTGCACATGGCTCAATTTGACACGATCCTGGTGATAGCTGGCGGCTCGGGAGGCGGGTTCTCACTGGCCATGGTAGATGAAGCGCTCCGGCTGACTGGGATGAACACACTGGCAAGCGAGAAACGAGCACCCTCCAGGCGGAACCTCCAGGTTGTCTTCTCGACGCGCGATCACGCCATGGCAGATTGGTACATCGAGGAGATCGAATCACGGCTGTCTGAATCGACCATGTTATCATCCGCGGGCTCGGACAACGGTTTCGAGACTGCGGTGTCTGTGCACGTCACTGACCAGCGAGGATCGGGGATTTCCTCGGCTTCGGATTCTGACGATGTTAAGGGCACGACTAGTAAGGTGCCGCCGACTGAGTTTACTACCACGGGCAGTTTCAGTTTGAATGTTCACCGCAATGCTCGACCTGATCTTCCTAGTTTAGTTGCGCGCACTGTTGCCGTGGCACATGCGCAAGAAACGCACCTTCAAAAAAAGCAGCGGGTTGGGGTTTTGGTTTGTGGTCCTGCTTCTATGCTGCATGACACTCGGAATGCGGCGGCTTTGGCACAAACCAGAGTATTTGGGGGCGAGGTTGAGGAGCTGTATTTGCATTCCGAGCCTTTTGTGTAAGTCTTTTGTTGCCTTGCTATATTAACACGATTAACTAACTGGTTTCCACAGATGGTGAGTGGTTGTTGATGTGGAGTATCATCTGCTGGATTGATCTTACTCTCTTTCACTTCTCTTCTATCAAAGTACCTATTTATTGCTCCCAAGTACATATGCTTCAATTCAAGAACTATTATTTGGTGCAACCAACAAAGAACCAAATATTAACTTCACATAAAAAAGAGCAATATCCAAAGAAAATCTAAGTTATTAACAGCCAAGACCCTCTAAGCTAGTCTAAAGCCCGAGTCTATACCAAATCACAGGTGAATACACAGCAATCTAAGTATGAACTAAATAGTACAGAAAGAGACACCCGAAACAATCACCGGTCCAATATAAAACAAAGTCTGGGGATATGAAACACCGAGGCCAAAGCCTGAAAAAACAAAAAAAAAACACCGAGCATTAATCCCATAAGGCTGAGTGGAGAGATGAGAAAGAAACGTGAGATCAAAAGATCAACCACAAAATGCAAATCTAAACATTAAATGAAAACAAAATGAAGAGATCATCAGGTCATTAGCCAACCGAAACCTACCTTCCACCCTTCACGGGGATTAACATATTCTTCCTCCTTTGATATCAAATCAAATCCAAATCACTCTCCCCTCTCAACTCTCTTCATCAAGGAATCCCTCATCCGCACATTAACCACACCACCAATACCGTACGCAGGAACAATCTTCCCCATGCGCGCAAAGCAACTAGGCACATAATCACGACGAATCCGCGCCGCACGTTCCGTCCAATGCAGACCACCGGCCGGCTGTCTGTTATATAGGTCCAAACCGAGGAGGTGCATGGGCGTACTGGCGAACTGCATAGCAGCGGGACAGGCGAATTGCGCAATGCTGGATTTCATGGTTGGGCTTGAAGCGAGGAAGTCTGGGACTGAGGGCGCGATGAGGGCGGGAATATTGAAGGAAGCCCAGATTGTGATGCTGTCGCGGAGACAGAAGAGGCCGTATGAGACCTTTGGTATTTGGAGGGTTGGTGCTGTGGGTGCGGAGGGAGGCAGTGGTACGCGGAGAGCAGAGCTGTACTTCTGCGCGACTGATCTTGTGTTGATGGTGTTGTTTCTAGCTGGCGATTCGGAGGGAGGAGAGGCGCCAAACATTTTAGCGAAGCGCGCGTCCTTGTAGACGCATATCGTCATGTTGACTATTGTTGTTGCGAAGAATTTGGGGAGGCCTGTGTCGATTGCGTTGTAAGGCTGGTTGTGTGTTGTTGACCTGAGGGTATCGATTGCGTTTGCTGTGAGGTAGGTCGAGGTATATAGGGTGTAGATGAGGATGAATGGAGTGGTGAAGAAGAAGCCGCTGGGTCGAGCGACCATCGATCGGAGGCAGTTTTTGATTGTTTGGCCGATCGGGAAGCCTTTTGATGCTTTTTCCATGATTGCACTGGAGGGATTAGTCTTTTTCGTTACTGGGACCTAGGAGTTGTGATAGTTACTCACCGATCAATGATGGTGATCAATGGGCAGGTCAGCGCGCCGGCTGTCGCTGCGCTAGCGACATCGACGCCAAGTCGCTTGCCCAGATCCTTGGTATTCCATGTTGAAGCTGTGGAGCGTTTGCTGGGGGCCTGTCCTTGACCCCGACTCTGTTCCTGCTTTACTGTCGCCATTGTAAATATTGTATCTTGCGCAACAGCATCCCGATTCATGCTCATATCGTATGGACGAGAGAGAGGTTATGCATTGAGTGAAATGGTATACAAGATATGGTCAAATGAGACAAAATGAATTACAAATGCGAGATCTGAGAGAGTATTATATCAATCGTTGATCTCCCCCAGCTTCGGACGAGAATGACCCGGGCGCGACCCGGCGCCGGCTCTCCGATGCCGGCCCGATAAGCTTATCGGCTAAACGCTGTTCCAAAGTTTTATATTGTTGAGATAGGAGGCAGGACATACTTTATATACGATATATACAATGGAGTACAGGTTTTGCTTCATTATACTCTGATTCTTATTTTAAAATCCCATAACGCCTGATACCAATAACTTAACTACATATCTAACGAGCTTCGATACCATCCATAGTGACATTGACCGCACCAGCTTGCACCAACTGGAAAAAACAGTTAGCAGAAATCCAAATTATGCAAGGGACACACATAATACATACCGCTCGTTGCAAATCGTCAATCAAGTCATCCGCATCCTCAATACCAATACACAACCGGATCAAGTCTTCAGGGAAAGCGCGTTCCGCCCGGGTCTTCGCGTCAATGCTGGCATGACTCATACGGCACGGCATACTGATCAAACTATTGACACTGCCAAAGCTGACACTGATAGCGAAAATCTTGGCACTCTCCACAATGCGCTCGCTAATGGCCGTGTCACCGGTCTCGAACGAGAGCACAGCACCGGCGCCCCGCGCCATAGAATTGTGGAGTTCGTACTGTGGGTGGGACCGCAAACCGGGGTAGCGCACCTTGAAGCCATGCGACTCAAGGAACTCAGCAATGCGCTGGGCATTGCTCTGCTGCTGGTCCATGCGGACCTTCAATGTCTTCACACCACGTAGCAGCAACCAAGAGTCGAACGGCGACAGGCCACATCCTGATGCGTTGATCGGGAAGTATAGGCGCTCTCCGAGCTGCAGGTCGTTCACGGCAATGACACCGGCCATCAGGTCGTGGTGTCCGGAGAGGTATTTGGTGCCACTCTCGTAAACGACATCAGCGCCGAAGTCTAGTGGGTTTAAGAGAAGGGGAGACATCATAGTGTTGTCCACAGAGACAATGCAGGCGGGGTTGGCTTCATGGGCGGCGGTGGCAATTTTTCCGATATCGACGATCTTGATCAGGGGGTTTGTGGGGGTCTCAAGCAGCACCATGGTTGTCTTCGAGCTCAGCACCTCCTGGACCTTCTCGGGATCTGTGGTGTCGACGTGGTGCACGACAATTCCCCCGTTAGTCGAGAGGTACTTAAGCAGGCGGTTGGTGCCACCGTAGAGGTCGTCACCAGTGACCACCTCGTCACCAGGGCGGAGAAGTCTTGTAATCACGTCCAAGGCTGCCATGCCGGAGGACACCACCAGGGCGCGCTGTGCCGACATGATCTTGGCCAAGTGACGCTCAAGATGTGTGCGAGTGGGGTTCCCGGACCGTGTATAGTCATACTCTCCACCGCCGGCGTTGGAGGTTTGTTTGAAGGTAGCACTCTATATGATTCAGTATGATTAGTATGCATGTCCAATTGAAACCGCCTTTTTGGCACAGGGGGTAGATCTGTACCTGATAGATAGGGACGCTGCTAGCATTGTATTGGTCACTGCCTTCGGTGAAGACCAGCTCGGTGGCAATATTGTACCGGCGACCGGTATGAGGGCTAGATGGGGCAGGGGAAGGTGGAAGGTCATTGCCTGACAGGTCAACTTGAGGGAACCCCTTCTTCACACCGCTGGATGACCCCGAGGCAGCATTGGGAATTCCGGATCCTGAGGCCGACATCGCTGTAGCGGGGCAGAAGGAGAGAGTGTGTATGTGTGCGTGTAGAGGGTAATTGAGGTTAATTGAAAACACACAAGAGTCAAAAGATGCGAATATGCCAAAAAGTAAAAAGGGGAATAGGAATAAGATAAGAAAAAGAAAAAGAATCCCAAGCAGTTCACATCTTCCCCCCGGACAAGCTGACTCGTCCGAGTCGGCGCTGATTCGTTGAGCCACGGCCATTGCGATCTCGTCATCCGCTAGTCCCAATTAGGCATGCAGGTATGTGGAGTTTTTTTATGAGTCAACAATGTTTACTCCCGAGGTCCGTATCTTGATCGTTGATTAAGGTGTTTGTATATTGATTAGATTACATTTAGATTACATTTATAGGAGATTTGTATATATAGATTTAGAAAGGACATGCTGAATAGCTATGGATATGGAGTCTATATAGAGTTCTGTATAGAGAGTATAACTAGATGTTTTATATAAATGTTGGTATAACTTCCAAGGTTGTCTATGCATATATCAAGAGTTACTTAGAGTTGCTTCTTTGTTAAAATGCATTTTGGTCATATTTATATCCACAGCAAATAAATCAATCAATTGAAAGTCAATTAGAAGCTGTGTAATGCTGTTTATACATATATATCAATGTCTTGCCTAGGTAGAGTCGTAAACTTCCGTTAGTCATCGACTTGGCTCCCATGGAATTCCTACATCCTTGTTCATTTCTGTCTACATATCTAATTGCACATCCCTATAGTGTCCGAAGCCTAGATTCTGGAAATTACCCAAGGGTCTTCAACAGCTCAACTAGAGAGAAAAAAATATATAAATGGCACCGAAATCGGATGCGGCGTTCCCCTATCACGAACCATCAATCAAAACACTCCTCAACTACACTGGCTTTCTTTTGACCCTGAACATAGCCAATACTTGTCTAGACAAGCTCCTCTACTGTGGATTAATCGGCCAACTCTTTATCGGTGTCCTGTGGGGCACTCCCGGGGCACAATGGTTCAATCAAGAGACAGAAAGAGTGATCCAGCAGATTGGGTATCTAGGCCTGATACTCTTGATTTACGAAGGTAAGTGTGTGCCCTTTCCCAAGTTGTTGGATATGCTTTCTTACAATCAGCAGGCGGTCTCTTAACCTCAGTAAAGTCCTTGAAGGCAAGTATCCTTCTTTCGGCAGCTGTTGCCATCACTGGAATCTGTGTCCCAATGGGCCTGTCATTCATTCTTAAAGGACTTGTATCAGCAACATCTCTTCAGTCATTCGCTGCCGGTGCAGCCTTGAGCGCAACTAGTCTCGGTACCACCTTTACCATCCTCTCAACCACGCAGTTGACAACTACAAGGCTTGGCATAGTAATTACTAGTGCTGCAATGCTAGACGATGTGGTCGGTCTAGTCATGGTTCAAATTATCTCAAATCTAGGTGGAAGTGCCACCTCATTCAGTGCTTTGACTGTTATTCGACCAGTTTTTGTTTCCATCGGGTTCGCTATCGGTCTTCTATTGCTGTGTGCATTCTGTTTACAGCCAGGATTAAAGAAATTGCTTGCTTGCAAAGACAAATTCCCAGCTTTTGTCAGGACTGCACAATTTGCTTTCCTGACACAGACATGCGTGTTAATTGGGATTGTGACTGGTGCGACGTATGCTGGAACTTCGAGTCTCTTTGCTGCCTACCTTGCTGGTGTGGTTGTCTCTTGGTTTGATGGGCTAGTAGCTGAAGCGAAAACACCAATTCCTGCCTTGCAGTCTGGTGACTTCCACGAGCAGATTTTCGACCATCAAGGCAGCCCGCAGAATACCAAGAACCGGCATACTGAAGAGACACACTCTTCGCGTGCGCAACCACCCAGGGAAACAGAAATAGCCCATAATGATACACCTACAGGTGAACTCATCTACGGCAGATATTATAAAGAACCGGTCAACCGAATCCTTCTCCCTCTTTTCTTCGTGAGTTCTTCTATTCGATACAATAAGGGGCATACTAAGTATTACTAACATCAGTAGGCATCTATCGGATTCGCAATCCCCATAACCAAAATGTTCTTGGGCCAAGTTATATGGCGTGGGATTATCTACGCCATGCTGATGATTATTGGAAAGATGATCACAGGGCTATGGCTCGTTCGGTTCTCTCCAAGCCCTCTGGCATGTCTAGTCTCTACCATCCAGAAACTATATGCATACACTCATTCCTACTGTGCGAGTCATTGGAGTATCAGGAGAAATTCGAACCAAAACAAGAAAGCCCCACAAAGACCAGCAACTCAAGATGACAGTGCAGACGTTTCAACACCGAATAATGCCAAAGATGAGTCCCAGCCAGCGAACAGACCCTCTTCACCCATTTTCAGTCCGGGTTCCCGCATCTCCCTCCCCCCAAAACCAAAGTCCCTGTATCCACCTTCTATCCTGGGCTTGGCAATGGTAGCCCGGGGCGAAGTGGGATATCTCATTGCTTCGATCGCTGAAAGCCAGGGAATATTCTCCAAAGAATCTGATGGTCCCTCTGAGATCTATCTAGTAGTCATCTGGGCAATCTCACTCTGCACATTGATCGGTCCGATATTGGTTGGGACTCTAGTCAGACGTGTAAACAAGCTGCAACAGTCAAGGGGTGGTATGGGGTCTGATCCTTTGGGGGTTTGGGGCATTTAACTATCTCGAATATAGTGAGCGATGACCATGCTCTGTTAAAACTCAAAAACGATATAATTAATACATATACAATAATCATCCCGATAGCAATGATCTTATGATCCTAATGTACACATAAACACAGCTGTTCAGCCACCCATCTCCATGATCCGACCATTCTTGATATGAGTCATGGACTCCGGGAAATGGGGTCCTTCCTGTCAAAAGCCGCTTTCTTGCGTTCCGCAGGAGCCCAAGACGTGATGTCCTTCGAATCACCGCCCAGACGCCCATCCTTGTCTTTTGTCAGCTTCGCTAATACCTTTGCCCAGCTCTAGGGATCATTGGAATTAGCGCTAACCTCAGGAAGCTCAACCGTCTCATCAGACGACTCCACATAGCGGTGGTTCAGACCATGGATTATGACATCGTGCTTAGCAGCGTAAGCCTTGATCTTCACATCATAGCCATCCCAGTCTATACCGTACTCTTCGACATCAACAATGAAGCGAATGAAAAGACCGATAATGGCTCCGATGTTCTTTACCTCCGAGTCCGACTTGAAGAGGTCATTTCGCTCCAGAGTAGCAAGCATAGTAAGGAACATCGTGGCGAAGGCGATGCACACCGCATTCACGGTTTCTCCGTCTTCACAGCTAAATCCCACTCGTTAGCGTTCTGTCAACACTCAATATTCTGATCGGAGCTAGTGAGACAAACCCAACCATCGACATGATAGCATCCATTTGGAAATACAGCCCGGTAGCTTCGCAGATAGCCCACTACATCTTCCAGTCACCAGCAGCCTCGTCAAAATCCACGAGCAGATTCTCCACCAGCTCCATAACGGCATATCCAAAGAAGTCATTGTAGACATGCGTCTCGAAGTTATCCGGGTCGCGCACGGCAGTACTCTGCTTCAGAGCAATCCCCTAGCCACGCCGGCATTTGTGAAGATCCATTTCTCTCCTGGATGTTCGGAAGCCGGTTCGAGGGTAGTGGTATCGTCCGCCTCCTGATATTAAATCAGTTATTGTCCGCACTGAAGACTGATATTTCTCTCCTCGATAGTAAGTCACTCACCGCATCATCTTTCTTCTTCTGCTCTATGGACTCCTCGTCTTCCTCGTCCTCATCATCAGACTCTTGTTCTATGTTTTCCGTCTTCCAAGGCGCGCACCCCAGACAAATATAAGTAAAAGCCTTGACTGGATCGCGGGTTCGTAATTTGAACTCCGAGTCTGCGTTGCGGGATACAGATACAGGGGCCCATCGCTTGTCCAGTGCGCGCTCAGTTTCCATGTCCATTTCAGGGTTGCTTGCTGGGGCTTTGGACTTCTTTGCGCCACTAGCGGCGGAATCGGTTGATTTTCTCTTGGGAGGCACAATGGAAGATGGTGAAACGAAAAGGAAATGGGTTCAAACTGAAATACGTTAAGTGGTCTATTTGTGATACGGGTGACGCGACTTGACGTGTCGCGGGCCCGGTGATATCGGATACATCAAGGCTGATCAGGAGTCCACTTATTTTTGTCAAATACAAATTAATTATCACGATCAAAGGTTATACAAATAGGTATACGGAGTATGAAAATAAGCAATTGAAATTTGTATATATACTCCATCCCAACTCCCTATGAATGCCAGCCAGTTCATGAAGGTTCCTCAACATGACCCAAATCAGAGAACAATAGAAGGCACAAGAAAATAACAAAACAAAAACTACGAATCTCATCCGGATATTCATAAACCACACCGCCGTTAAAGACAGAACAGACGAAAGAATGATCCCACAACGCCGCAGCCAAGCCCACCGAGCCCCAAAAGCACACCATTTTGAGACCAGAAAAAAAAGGAAAGCTCCAAAAGATGAAAGTATATACCAGCGTAGCAATTAGATGAGAGTCTGCAAAGGGAACCCCGGGTGTAGTACATTGTACTCCAAAGTCCTCACGTCCACTCTCGACAGGTAAAGTGTGCATAACAGCATAAACATGAGGCGTAACATATTCCAGATCGAGGTTGTTTATGCCGCCAGATCGCCAAAACCGCCGTTGATGCCGAAGAATTGGAACCTGGTGTGCGTGTTAGCAAAGGAATATCATTTAAAAAAAATCTTAGAATCACAAGTTCTTGGGAGACATACCAGTCCTCGACATTCAGCGTCGTTGGTGCAGTAGGCCCGCTACGGGAACTGCTACTCCAGGTATCATTGTCCTGGCTAGCAGCATCCATCGCGGCTCCACTCATAGTGCCATCGAGACCATGCATGGGCGGCCAGGTTTGCTGATGCTGTCCTTCCATGCCGAACATCTGCTGCGGTGGGTTGGGATGCATTCCCATCGCGCCCGGAAGTCCCGACAGTATCGGCGGGCTGCCATGGGAGATAGACATGCTACGGCCCGGGACGGGCTGCGGCTGATTGTTCATCATGGGACTGGGGCGCGGGGCCATGCCCGGTGGCATTTGTGATGGGATCTGGAGGGATGGGTCGACTGTAGCGGGTTGGGATGGCGATGTCAACTCCGGGAAGAAGGCGGTGCCGTCCGGGAAGAGTTGGTCGGGTTGAAAGTTCTCCCAGAGGGATGGGGAGAGGTTGGGCGAAGTGCGGGTTACTAGGAAGAAGTCGGGGGGTGTGGCGGGTAGAGAGAACTGGCCGTTGAACGGGGTTGTAGGCCTGGTGTTGGCTCGGGAGTTACCCGTGCCGGTCATTGGATCGTGAGGACCGCGGTGGGTATTTGGTGATTGTTGGCCGCCGGGAGGGGGTTGGTTCAGTTCCCGGGAGGGGGTGACAGCGGGTGTCTGGGGCCGGGAGCGTTCGTATGACACCGGGGGTGTAGGCCCGCCACCATTTGGCATGCCGATATCCATATCGTCGAATTTGCGTTTCGGTGGGTCGTGCCTCTTGGAGGAAGATGATTCTCCGTGCCGCGTGCGCTGATGTCTCCGGCCCGCAGCTTTCTGCAGTCGTTCCTCCAAGACCTTGTTTCCGAGAATAGACTCGAACAAGGTGTTTACCATCTTCGCCACCAGCCAGACCTTTGATACATCCTTGAGGGCTAGCATGCAGACGTTGATTCTTTCTTGGCAGGTGGCCACGATCGAAGGAACTGAGGAACGCATTTGATAAACGTGCATAATCAAGGCGGAGAATAGACTGTAGACAATGAAGGCAGGCGTGTAGCGGATCTCCCCATGCGCCTGTAAGTTCTCAACAATAGAGGTAATCATGCCTGCAGCCTGGAAGGCAATTGTTCGAGATGGATAAGCCATTTCTTCAACCCTGTAGTTATTTGGTGCGGATGAGGCAGGCGGCATATGAGCCCTGTGAAGAAGACAGAGCGTAGTGTAGTAATTAGAGTGCAAGAGAGCCGCCCAGAAATGATGCCGAGAGCGTTGCCAGCATACTTCTTTGGGACAGTTCTGCAGCCAATCGGCGAGCGCCATATCCGAGTGGGTGAGATCCATTGCATTCATACGCCGCGACTTAGAAGCCACAGAGTACTGCTGCGACAGAACCAAGCCCATGATCTCGCACAGCTTGACATACTGCAGGAAGAACTGGACATGGACAGGGTCTGCTGGGTATTCGGCGACACTGTCGAGCTCATCCTCGATGAAATCGTCCTCGGTGACCATCTCGACATCCGAGTCATCTGTATTGATTCCAATCGGTCGTCCCAATGCGACAGCGACAGATCGATCCCGGGTGAACAGCGTCCACCAGATTCGCTTCCAGAGTCTTTTGTCTGGTTTGTTAAGCTGAGACATTTCGACGCTGCGGTGCATTCCAGACCCCTGAGCTACCACCATAGCGACCCGTGTCCAGTAAAAGACGTTTTTGGTGACGTCTGTAAGTAGTCAGAACAACCATTAAAATAGACTAGTGTAAATTCCAAACTCACCTTCCGGTCCCTCCCAATACCAACCCAACAGCACCAATGCCTGCACGATAGTGACACGGTCATCCTCGTAGTTAGCATCATACAGCGCCTTAGCACGCTTATAGAAAGTCATAGCCGCAGGGGTGGTCGAGCCATTCGCATCCATAAGCTGCTGGTTAGTGCAAACTCTCGATCCTGCCAGCAGAATCGCCTGCAGCAGTAACAACGAGGGCGGGTTCTTGGGGTCACGGTAATGACGCATGAAGCGACTCTTGTTGATAATCGGCACGACAGGGGCCACCCATTTGAAGTAGGCATCGACCAACTCATCGCATAGCGGCTTGGGCGGGAGCAGGAATGCGCCTCGCTGGTGCAAAATATCAATTTCTAAGTTGTCCAAGTCGGTCAAACGGGCGCGGGATCCTCTGATATTCGGTGGGAGCGGGTAGTGCACGACATCTGCTGTTCCATGGCGGTCTTGAACCAGAAGAGACAGATTCGACGATTCGCCCAAGTACGCCACCCGGCCAGCCTCTTTTATCGGAGCACGAGCAAACTTCGGCTTCATGAATTGGGCATAAGCGTTATTGGCCGAAGCTTGTTGGGCTGCCTCGGCCTCGGAAAGGGCAGTATTGGGCATGCCGTCGACGCCCATAAGGTTGTTCCGGTACCCAAAAGCATTGTTCTTTTCATCCGAGTCCGAACTTTTCTCCTTTTCCCTGGACGCAGAGACAGATCCAGATATCGAATCGGCTGGCTCCTCAGTGCTCGTGGGTTGGAAGTGGGCAACTCCAGCGTCGGCGATCGAGGAGGTGGTTTGCGGTGGACTGTCGTCATACTGAGTGTCTTCCTTGCTCTTGTTTTGATTGTTCTTCTTTCGTTTCGGAGACGGGATCTTGCACTCGATAGAGAAAGCGACACAATTAGTGCAAGGCACCCCGAGACTGGCTGCATCACATCGAACCTGGGCGACGGGAACAGTTAGAGCGTCGAACAAAAAAAAAAAAGAAAGAGCAGCGAGACCGAGAGCAAACTCACCTTGCGAGCATGACATGTCTAATTGAGTTAAAAAGAGAAACATCAGCTACATTTTTCCAAATCGCAAGAAGGGGAGAGAGAGAATGTATCGCGATAAGGAACTGAGCCGAGGTGCGTTAAGAACCTCGGCCCCAGAGTCGCGTCTCCCTAAAAATCCAGACGTACCTCGCACGCGCGTGATGCACGTTGTCTAAGATTAGATAAAACGAATTAGCAAGCGCACAAAAATGCTTAACTTGGAAAGTTTCCCTTCAGGTACAAGGGAAGCGAAAAACCGAAAAAAACCCAGTCCCTCCATCTTGCTTTGCGCCCGCACACTCCCCCGCGACAATCCGTTTAGGAGGGCAGAACACCGTGTCGCCAATCTCAAAAGAAACTACATAGGTAGCAGAAAGAACTGGCTTACCTTCTAAAACTCAGCGGTTGGCCTTGTGGACCATTGCGCACCGTAATGCCCGAAGTCCCCGTCGAGCCCGCGTTGCTCGGAGCCGGGCTGGTGTGGTTATCCGATAGCTGGTCGGTATGGAATTCAGTGGTACTCATGGCCACACAGTCTCTCCATCCAGGAAGACTTGATCGAGTCGGGGGATTGGATGCGCTCGGAGGAGAAAGGAAAGCGGTATGATATAAAGCCAGGCCCGGAGTACGGGGTATGGGGTATAAAGAGGATAAGAAAGGGGGATCTTGAACACAGCAAAAGACGCCACGCGATCAAGAAAACAGAACAGACCAGCAAATAAGAAAAAGTACCGGGGGAGGGGGGAAAAGAGGGAGGAATATCAAAAGTTGGGGTGAAGTTGTGGCAATATCAATTTCTTGGTGGAGTTTCTATTTGGTCAGCATTTATATTTACCCTACGAGGTACGGAGTACTTTAGGTATGTCATCGAATTTGGGATTTAATGTATAATACTTTATGCTTATAATACTTTTATGTCAAATATTCTCTATCATATTCTCTTCTATTTCCTGCTCTCTATGTCCGCTTAAAATGATGAAAAGGGGGAAAGGCATATGGCGCAGGGGTTCACACCGAACCCTCATTGACTAGACGCTAACTCGGTGTATGTACGGAGTACCGAGCAAAAAGCCACCAAATATGCACAGTTGGAACCTACTGGAACCGGGGACCACAAAAAAACATGGAGAGATCGACGGATGGGGGTGGAAGACCGATGGAGGTAGCACCTGGTGGAATGCTTCTTTATGGGAAACCGGATCACCATATATATTATTATGTACCGGTAAGCTCGGGAAGAGTGCAATAAAATATAATATATAAGGAGTATTCCATACTATATACATTATAAAAACTCTTTGAAGTGCCAATCCCCAATCCCCCATTGCCAATCCTTTCACACCCCCAGACACTAAACCGGCCAAAGTTAGGCCCACCGCGTGGAAATACCATTGCTTCAGCCTCCATTCGGGCTCCCGGGGGGGGGGATCGTCCCGACCGAAAGATTGGTCGTTGGGTATTTGGTCATGACGTGAAAGGTCCCAGATCCTGCATTAGCTTCATGCCTAAAATCCTGGATAAAATAACCACGGCCAAAGCCTACCGCCACGCGGGAGGATGCGGAGGTGTGGAGGAATTGACGGAGTATACAACAATACTCTTCATGTCGGGGATTTCCCTCAGGACTGAACTCGGAGACAAATATTCGGTCACGGGCCATATTCGCGGGATGTGCGGATGTACATGCAGTGTGACCTGCTACTGCCCACTGGCCACCGTTTAATGTATACGTGTATGGGGGGTTTTTTTTCTAGAGTGAACTAAACTAGTAAACTTGGATTTTTTTCTTTTTATTTTGGCATGTGCTAGTGTTGGAACTGTTTCAGACAGATTAATCTCAAAGGTACGGAGTACAACATAGGTCATTACTGATCCCCTCAAACTCAACAGCATCTAAAGTCAACTGATATTGCGGGGGAGAAAAGAAAACACGGGGACGAAAATGATCAGGGGAAAAGTTGCGGGGGAAATTTTCATTTCCCTTGTGAGCTACTCCGTAATATCGTCGATATATAGATTCTTCAGAAGTCAATGGAGAAAACCTGAGAGTCCTGGCTTGTGATACCTCGGCAACTTTTGAGCTTCGACCAATGAGAGTGCCCCGTTGGTCTACTTCCGTCGAACTCATACAACATACGCCACTCTAAAGGATGCACGTAAAGAACTGTCAGGCACCAGGTGGTTTCTTTTCTTTTACTAGGTCCGTTCGCCGGACATCCCCGGGGTGAAACGGTGCCTTGGAGTCACATTTGTAGGATTGCAGATCGGGAATTAATTGAATTCCGTGAGACGGTTGATGCTGCAAAGTGAAATACAAAGTAAAGTACGGAGTAGTACGTAGTTTGAATCGAATATTTATGGGGCCTCCAAATTAGTGCCTTTTGTGGTCGGATCATAAAATAAAAATACATTGGAAAGACCAATTAAGCATGAATATAGCCCTATGCATGTGTGGGCAAGGGGGGTCCCTATGTGTGCATTATACTAAGTTTCATATTCCAACTATGACCACCCGTTCTTTCCTGATTTGCCCTTACCCTTACCCTTGGACTTGGATTTGGACTGTTTGGCCCCATTGGACTGGGCTTTCTTCGCCTCCTTGTGGTCCTCGTGGCCACACTCTGTGACTTCTTCGATAGTTTGGACCACGGCTGCCCCAATGGCTGCCACTGTGGGGGCGAAGTCCACACCGCTGACAAATTGCTCACTGAGGAACTCCAGACCTGCCACGAAGGTGCAGAGGGCGCTTGCAATGCAGAAATGGCTAATGGTCATGCCAATGTCAAGCCACGAGCCCTCGTCGCGCACCATGAAGAAGAAGTTGAGGGTCATGATATCCGAGATCGCCATGACAACCATGAAGAGCGCGCTAGGGGGAACCTCCAGGCGGCGGTTAAGGATACCCAGATTGGCACTGATAATAGCGAAGGGAATGAGGATTTGGAGGATCAAAAGCGCGCCTTGGGCGAAAGGGTCAAAGACGGGGATAAGGCGGCGAACGCTGTCGAGAGAGAAGGTCGAAATCGAGGCCACATTGCCAGTGCTAAAGAAAGCCGATTGCAGGAGGCAAAAGAAGAAGAGTGCCACGCGGACATCGGAGAGAGTAAGGGCACGGTAGTAGAAAGTTTCACCGTCGACGGTCGTCACCCCAGGATTCTTAGGCTTCTCCAAGGCGCCTGCCGTATGGACGTAAATGGCGTGTTCCAGGCGAACCCATGTCATAATGGTCATGCAGAATACAAAGTAGAACAGCCCTTCCCACGAGATTGTGAGAATGATAAATGTTGGCGAGAAGGTTAAGAAGATTATCATGAGCCGATGCAGGTAGTGGCTATTCGGATACAGACGGTGGAAGAAAGGAAGCGTCAGGGAAGCCACTGAAACCCGGTTAGCATTTCTCGATGAAGGCACATTTAGTGTTCCTAGGGTCCTCAGCTGTGTGAACTTACCTAACACAACCCATCCAACCACAATATTTCCAAAAGGCAGGCCTTGGCGGGCCTGAAGAGAGAGAACAGACGATCTAGTGACGATGACAGCAAGCAGAACCATGCCAAGCTGAATTCCCATGATGATCCGCGAGCCGACACGACCAATGGCATTTGCTTCTTTGGATTCCGGGTCACGATGTCCGATGATAGCATCCTCAAACAACAAATACAAGATGCCAGTGAGGAACATGAGCAAACCGCCATATGTGCTGCAAAAAGATTAGCCACGTGGAAATAGCTGCCGTAGAAAGGCTGCTTACATTGTATCAAGGTTCTCAACCTTGATTACAGGCAGAAGAGTGAACGAACTCATCAACCCGCAACCAAGAGCCCAAGTCGCAGACAATAATGCATGGCTGCGAATGAAGCTAAAGCCATGGATAATAGGCCATAACGCACCCAAGGCAAAGCAGACGGTGAATATTTCGCGATGGAAATATGATTGAACCATTGCCTCCATCACACCGAGGAATGCCAGTAGCTGGAGTCCAAACTTGAGGTATCCAGTGAAAGAGCACACATGGCCCAATACAATCTGACGACCCGCAATCAGAGCCTTACGGCGTGCAAAAACCTCTTCCCAGAAATAAACCGGGAAGAATGCATAGAAGTAGTAGCGCCAGGATGAGCCCTGGTAAAGGAACACCGAGAACAAGGTGACCAGGATTGACGAGAAGAATGAGATACTCGCTGTCGTCCGGTGAGAGTCTGATGTTCCATGCAATACGTGCAGATCAATAACAGTTGTCAGCGCATACGCAATCCAACCTAGGTATCCAATAGAGACAATGGTCCGCAAGAATAGCCAGTCATAGGTTTGTAGGTACCGCAGACCCTCGAGAGCAACACGAAGAAGTTCGGCAGACACCACAATAGCCTCCTCGTGGTCACCACTGGAGATGAGCGCCTCAATTCTTGCCAGTCTACCTTCAATCGAATTCTCGTGGTAGCCCGATAAAGGCTCATAAGGCACGTACCGGATCACCGCGCCTCTCTTTTGCTCTTCTTTGACGTTGTACATCTCTAGAACCGCCTGCGTGTTGGCGAGAGCGGCCAGCGCCTTTTCCTTGGGGCTCGCATTGAGGTAGTCCAGCGGCAATTGACCGACGGAGTTGACGGGGAAGTCAAGACCGACCAGATAGGCCATGAGCGCGGCAACGTCGGCCTGTGCTACATCGTGTCGACGGACATGGTCGAATCCCCAATCCGCCGAGAAACCATCCTCGTGACCCGCGGCAATCCCGCTCGCGGAGAGCTGGGGCTGCGCGACGCCAGATCCCCAGACAACCAACGGTGTCCGTGTGTTATCCGGATGACCGTCACCATGGCTGCCCGTGTCACTCATGCCATGGTCTGCGGTGAACACGAACGCCGTTTTATCATCTCCGTAGAAATCTTCTACTAGCTTCGTGACGGCCTGGACTCCTTGATCCACTACCTTAATGTTGTGTAGGTATTCGTTCGAGTAGGGCCGGAAAGAGTGGCCAGTGGTATCCAGTCCAAGTAGGTGGAGGAAGAACACCAATTTGTCGTCCCGCAGTTTTCGGTCCAATTCTGGGTTGGTCTTTGCGGATTCGAAGAGATCATGGACCTTGGAGAAGACCCAAGTATCCAGATGCGTCGCATCGACGGTGAAGTCCTCCGCTTCTTCACTGTACATCTCCGCATCAACCCTGCCCGGCACGGCGCCCTCCTTGAACATTGGCAGGATATCAGGGCTGCCCCAGCTCCAAGTGTGTCGGCTCTGGTTGAACACGCTGTCAAAATTCACCGGATTCATCTTCCACCCCGTGGTGACCGAGGACACATCCTCATAGAGACCCGCGATAAGCGCAACATGGCCGGGCCGTGATTCGGTGGGGACGCGGGTGTGCGAGACACCGAATGTTCCGTGGGAGAGGACTTTCGAGCGGAGAAAGGGAGAGAGGCGAATCAGCTCGTTATTTTCTGGATCGGCGTCGGGGGACGGGTCAGGGAAAGCTTGGAAGGCCTTGTCGGCCCGTAGCCCGTCGGCGACAAAGAGAACGAGACGTTTGGCAGGCGCGGGGGCCCCGGATGGTCGCTCGACACCATATGATCGCATGCCACTAACAATTGGACTGACGAAGTAGATGTCAAAGATTGAGTATGTATAGATCAAGTGGAAGACCACTGCGAGGGCAAGAAACCCAATACGGCCGAGACGCGCCATGATCTATGTCTCCTAGATACTCAAGTGGTAAAAGAGTGGAAGTGGTCCACTGCCACAAAGAAAGGTAGAGAAATTCACCAAAAAAAGGAGAGATTTGAAGGTCGAAGACACAACACGTCAACCCGTCAACTTTTGGGACGCATTGGGGAACTTGGCGGTGAGAACCAATCACAAGCTTCCTTTTATTTACCCTACACATGTACCTACAACAGTTGTATTTTCCAAGGTTGGGATTGATTTCCCAGTCGAAGCTCTGTACTGTCTTGAAAAAGCTGGAAAAATGAACCTTGACATGAAGCTATCGAATATAACTAGTAATGTAAAACGATATGTAGTGTTTATATAGTGGGTGTGGGGGTTTATACCTCCTTTGAGATAAAGGGGGTATTATTAGTAACTCAATTCAAATTCAAATCCTAGTTCTCAACATACTGGCCTATGTTGTATAGAATGATACTCTCCAGAATATGAACGACAGCGAGGCGAAAACTTGAGGTACCTTGTAATTGATTTGTTAGAGGACCTTGCGAAGTGTGTTTCACAGAGCCCATGGGCCCACTGACAGACGTTTGCCACTACGTAAAACGTACAAAGTAGGCATACAAGAACACAAGCGTGTAACAACCTTTGAAGGTGGATTTGTTGACATTGATGTCATTGATGATTGAAACAGCATGACATTCCCAGTCCCAAACAAACTCCATGAAAATGAACAGACTCCTAGAAGAAAAAAGAAAATATCAAAAAACTGACATTTGGTATCGGTACTGCTATTGCGCTGGAAGAGATCGCCGCTTTGTGAGGGCATCAATGACGCGCGTATAAAATTTGGCTGCTTGTCCCCGGACAAAGGTGATGTCCACGGTCAAGAAGTCTGGTAACAAGTTGACTAGGTCGCGATCGCGGTTAGGGTCCAAGTGAGGCAGGTATTGGAACTCAGTTTTGTCGTAATCAGTCGAAACCTTTGGCACGACAAGATGGAAATGAAGAGCTGCAAGAAGGTTAGAAAAATGCCCCAAAGTACTAGGAAATTGAGCAACTTACTTCCGTTGATTCCAGTCTGGATACAATCATATAGATAATCTGACTCTCTGTTCTTGACATCACGAACGATCAATCCTGTTAAGTCACTGTATAAATCTTCTTTTAATTGAGCGAGCTGTGAAGCCTGCGCCGCTTCAGCGGTAGCAGCTGCATTGGCACGGTTAGCGGCGCCACCCTTGATGGCACTGCCGGGGACCTTTGAAGCCCCCTCAAGACTGGCAGCAGTGTTCCGCGCCGCAGCGAGCTTGGTCTGTAAGGCTTTGACTTCAGACTGGGCAGATGCAAGCTGTTCTTGGGCCTCATCGGCGTTGGATCTGAGTCGAGCCAATTCATCATCACGGTCTTTGAGTTGTTTCTGGAGTCCACGGCTTTGCAGTCCTAGCTTTCGCTGGGCATCCATTTCGGCCTTGAGCGAAGCTACCAATTCATTCGATGCTGAGGATGTATTAGTTCATCTGCCGTAGCGGCTGTAAGACAACAGAAGAGCATACCTTTAGTAACAATCTCATTTTGCTTTCGCAGTTTCTCCATGTTGGTGTTGGCTTCGGCAATCCCAATCTCCCGTAGATTGCGGTATTTACTCTCCAAGGCATCATGCTTCTTGGTCAGTTCGCCCAGCCTGCGTCTCAGCTCTGGGTCTCCGCTCTGCTCGGAGTCGGTGCCCCCAAGCTTGCGCTTACGAGGAGAAGAATCTTGTGGGTTGCGTAACATGGATAGTCGAGAGCGAGAGTTCTTCACGGGAGACATCGATCTACGATTATAGACCAGTCCCTCTTGAATGATAGTCTCATCTACGAGCTCCGTTGCGGGTTGCCCGTTCGGTTGAGAATTTTCAACTTCAGGTTCCTTTCTTCCCAGACTCGTTGCACGAGCAAGAGGGCTCGGGTCGGCTTCTTCTGTGCGAGCTTCTTGGAAACTAACGTATTGAGAACCGCTCGGGGTAAACTGAAATTCACCATCTGTTTGAAGCTGTGTGCTGGCCGCACGAGGTTGTCCTCGACCGCGTGCCGGAGCAGCCTTTGCGGCCTTGGGCGGATGTTTCTTTGTATTCCTTGAGACAAGCGGATCTTCATTCTCCTGGTTGTCTGCATCTTCCTGTTCCGGTATCATATCCTCCGCCTCGGTTGCCTGCGTAGATATTTTAGCGTCTTGCGCTGTACGGCTGTTTCCTCTGGGTCGTCCTCGTCGGGCGGGCTTTTTGTTTGCAGGGGATTCTGGTTCAGCTGCCGCTACAGCTGCTTGCTGTTTTCTTGTTCGAGTCGCAGGTTTCGTAGGTTTAGTCTCGGTCACATTCTCGTTCGAGGTACGCGGTCTACCTCTCCGTTTTTTGGCGGGAGGCTCGTGAGTTTCTTGTGTTTCTGTCGCTTCAACTTGCATGATGTCCTCATCCTCTGAGCCTAATAGACCAGAGAGTTTGGAAGGAGCTTTCCTTTTAGGCATTGTGCTGTGTACCTAAGTATAATTGTTTGATGACAATTGCTTAACCGCAGGACGCGCACCAACAACAACATCTGGGGACCCCCAACACCGCCTTCTCCGCCTTGCGACATGTGACTGGCTTCCCCGAGTCCCGCGCCACAAGCTGCCCGAGTGATCTTCGGCGACTCGGTTATCTTGTCTTAATCCTAGTGAACTTCAATATACTTTTTGTTCATCCTTAATTTTTGCTTTCAATTTGAGGTCTTGATTTGCGCCACCATCGCACTCTATCTAATCATTCCCTTCTCGCCATGGCTTCAGCCGGTGGCCGAAGATGGCAGCAGTTCTTCCAAGAAATGGTGATGGTTGCAGGCACTGTGAGAATGTTCCTATTTCAGATAGGACCGAATGCTTCTGACACTATTATAGTCTGCGTCTGCATATTTCCTTATTCGCTACCTTCTATCACGCCTTGATTTCGACCCAGAGAGCCAGAAGAAGGAGGAACAACGACAGAAGTCCGCCGCCATCATACGCCGACTGGAAGGTGGGAATGAATCGGATGATGAGACGCCACGGAAAGGTGCCAAACGGGAGAAAGGGCAACGAAAGAAAGAGCTCACATTGAACCAATACGAACAAGCGATTGCAATGGATGTTGTTGCGCCAGAGGATATCCCAGTGTCATTTGAAGATATCGGAGGACTTGATGAAATCATCGAGGAATTGAAGGAATCGGTCATTTACCCACTGACGATGCCTCATCTCTACGCTTCCACGTCGTCTTTGTTGACCGCGCCTTCTGGGGTCCTCTTATATGGTCCGCCTGGCTGCGGAAAGACCATGCTTGCCAAAGCTCTAGCATCAGAGAGTGGAGCATGCTTCATCAACTTGCACATCTCAACATTGACAGAGAAGTGGTACGGCGACTCAAATAAATTGGTCAATGCAGTGTTCTCACTTGCGCGCAAATTACAGCCTGCCATCGTCTTCATTGATGAGATTGATGCTGTTCTTGGAACCCGGCGAAGTGGTGAGCATGAAGCAAGTGGTATGGTGAAGGCAGAATTCATGACTCATTGGGATGGTCTCACATCGGCAAATTCGACGGGAGAGCCCCAGCGGATTGTTGTCCTAGGAGCGACCAACCGCATTCAAGACATTGATGAGGCCATTCTCCGAAGAATGCCTAAGAAGTTCCCCGTGACCCTTCCTCCCATTGCCCAGCGCCTTCGCATTCTCAGCCTGATTCTCAAAGACACTAAAGTTGATCGCGATAATTTTGATCTGCACTATCTTGTCAAGACTATGGCCGGTATGTCCGGTAGCGATATCAAGGAAGCATGCCGAGACGCAGCGATGGTTCCTGTGCGGGAGCTTATTCGAGCCAAAAAGGCTAGCGGGATGCAAATGGATGCAATGGATCCCCAAGAAGTTCGTGGTCTTCGCACGGAAGATTTCTTCTCTCGCGCCGGTGGTATCAAGGTCATTCCTCAGCCTGCTCCATTATCCACCCCAACCGACAAAGTCTCCGAGAAGGAAGATGGAGACTGGAGTACTGCGTCTGAAGCCACATCAGAAGCTGAAACTCGACACTCTGTGATGGCTGAGCCGCCAGAGTAAATGTGAGGCACTTTCTGTCCCCTTGTTCATATTTATTCTCCCCTTGTCCCGCAGCGCGAAGACTTGGCGTAATCTACTGGAAATGCCAGACATCTTTGGTTTATGGGTCTTTTGTTCTAGTATGGCTGGCTTGTTGATAGAGTTTCTGATGTCATATGTACAATGGGTTCGGATACAACAATCTAATACAAATCTTGCTTTCTAATTACTCTGTAATTGTGTTCTTATTCCTTTGATCGAAATTTATATGTGGAGCAAGCAGACTCGGGGCCGACAAAGTACCGGGTACATAAGAATAGGTGGCCTTGACCGGGCAACGTCATGTACCGCTACTTTGCCGAGCGGCGAAGTCACCTGCCAAAGACTTGCATTACCGTGAGCATTCTACTTCCTTGTACTCTGTACTCCGCCTGTACAGACGTAACAACATAATTCTGTCTCTTAAACTCTTCTAACTTTTCTAACTCTTTTAACTCTTCTAATTCTTATAATTCTCGTGGACAATTGTCCTCTTAATTTACTCCGCGTTCAAAAGGTGCGGGTCGTTATCGTCACGCCTCCTTGGCCTCCTATCGGCCATCCTCCCTCACCTCACTCTCTTGTCTTCCATATCTTCCAAAGGTTCCTTGTTGGGACTCTTTACTTTATATCTTGGACGAATACCTGAATATATGAGCAAACATATCCTGCAGTGCTCCCAGTCAATAGGCCACGAATGCGAGTCTGGGGGTGGATGACGAATGGGTCTCTCCTAGATCAACTCTGATGGCAACTGGTGCCTTGGCGGTACACACTTCTAAGGGGGCTTTTATTTTGCATCCTTAGACCCATTTGCTGGATTCACAGGAATGAGTTCTCAAAATAGCTTTGCCAATGCTTCCCCAAGCTCCAACACACTCAGCGCAAGCACAACTTCAACCTCTACGGTTCGATCGCGTCCTCGCCGCTTAGTTTCATTCATGGACGACGAAGACGACAGCAATAATGTTACGAACTACTCCTACCAGGACGATGCCCAACCCTTTTCCTCGGGGGTCTCAACGACTCTTGCGCCCTCCGAGGGTGGAACGACTCGGTCCCGCGGAGCGACTCCCTCGCCATTGTCATCCCGTGGAGCGTCACCACTTCCATTGAAGCACCTATCACGCGCGACCGAATCGATGAATCGTGGTACTCGCAGTGGGCCAACATCGTTTCCTTGGAGTGGATCATCAAAGGCCTCATCGTCGGGAGGTGCTGCGGACTTTCTGGACTCCTCATGGTCCTCTCTTCAAAGCCTGGCATCTTCGGTACTAGGGAGTGATGCTGGACAGGTCACTCTGAATAATGTGGCAAAGTCACACACGCGAAGGAAACCATCTCGGTCTGACGTATATATCAAGAGTGCCCCCAGGTCGACATGGGGTCCATCGGCACCGACCGCTCCGCAGTTCGGAACCGGGACAAAGGAGGAGCGACAGGCTTTGGTGCAGGCCAAAAAGAGAGAAGCGCTCCTCCTCGCTGATACTGATCCGATCGCAAGCCCTACGCTCCCTCATAAAAGACGCGACTCTGGCGACATTTCATATCGTGTGTTTGAGCCGGAGCATGATGAAGACGCTCTGGCCTATATCCACAAAGTGCAACCCACGGACACTATCACCGGCGTGACGATCAAATATGGCTGCCAGGCTGCGGTGTTTCGGAAGGCGAATGGTTTCTGGCCTAACGACAACATTCAGAGCAGAAACACTGTTCTCCTACCAGTCGACGCGTGCTCTGTAAAAGGCCGGCCTGTTCCCAAAAAGCCTGTAGATCTTTTGACCAACGATGAGGAAGACCCCAGCGACAGCTCGATAGTCCCCACTGCGGCCTCTACCGATAATATCTCGACCGAACAGGATACGCCTGCAACCACGTCTGGGGCCGATGGCAATCATGCTTGGAAGCATGAATCATGGGTACACATGGATGGGTTTCCCGGACCGGTGCAAATCGGCCGTGTGCCTCGAAGAGCATTGGGATTCTTTCCACGTACGCGTCGAAAATCTATATCTTATTCGGATGCAGAGCCTCCCGATTTTTACCGAGAAACAATTACTCCTCCGTCTTCTACCGGATCGCCACCTCCACCTTCATCTTTTGGCATACTGCCACGAACTCGACCGAATGGCGACCAGCCCAAACCCAAAACCATACACCCCACTCGTCCTCAGCATCGCCGCCAGCGCAGTAGTATCCATCTGTCTGCCACCGGGGTGGGAACCCTTGACCCCACTTCGACTGGTCCAGGGCCTGCGTTAGATGGGTTCACGCGATTCTTCGCACAGCACATGCCGAACCTCGCGCCGGCACAACCCCCGGACAATTCCCGGACAGCTTCTTTTGGCTCCACACCCACTGTCACATCTAATGCATCGACTGGCCTCGAGAACATTGGCGGGGCTTTTGAGGGGTGGGTTCGAAAGGTAGCAACGCGTGCTAAGGCCGGCATCAATGAGCTGCAGCAAGGACCACCCACCCAGCAGGGTAGCAGGGGTCGCAATATATGGCGGATGGACGATCTAATTGAGCTTGATGATGGGATGGTGGATGGCCGGAACTCCCCCAGCCCGCTCACGAGTGCATCGCGGAGATCTGACTTACAGGCCTCGGCCTCATCCTCATCCTCATCTAACCGATACAATAACCCTTCGGTGGTGGCAGCGAGCAGGTCTCGTGCGACGGGATTTGCTTCGGGCTCATCCGCTTATGGCGAGCGGGTTAAGGATGATTAACATGGTTTGAATTTCCAAGCGTACATAATAAGAGTCTCCATGTGTTTGTGTGTGTGTGTATTCTTCGGAGTTCAAGATTTTTGCATTTCTTTTCTTCATCCACATTTCTTTTTTTTCCCCCCGAGCGACTTGGTATTTTAGTTCCCACTTTGGCGTTGCCATTTTCAAATGTCAGGCCACATCAATATTTGGCATTGGAGCATCACATGCATGAGAAGTTTGGGTAGAACAGAATATTAGAGGCTATCTTGCTATTTGAATACAGCTCGTTTACCGGATTGAATATTCGGCCAATGCCAAATAGCCAGGCTGTTGCTTTGGACTGAACACAAGCGTACCCTTTGTCATTTCTTCTTTTCGGCATGGACGTAACAGTACAATATCTTCAACGCTTTTCCTTATGTCATGGGCTTATCTGATGCTCCACCATCTAAGTATAGCTAAATTTTGACAGATCAATTTCCTCTCTTGGCCCGAAGTTTCTCCTTTGTTTTCCCACCTATGAGCACGTTTAGCCCTAAATATCACACCTCATCCCCAATGATAGACAAGTTGTTGATAGTGGGGTTACTTCAATTGTGATCCAATTTCCCGGACAAAGGGATGTCTAATTCTCCATGGCCTGTATTCAAGGATCTAATTGGTAGCTAAGTTGGCAGAGAACGAACTATATAAGAATAAACCGACTGCTACCTTTCGACTCGCTCAGCTTGAGCTCTATAAAAATTCCAAGATGCAGTCAATAACAAGCACCTCGATGCTCCTTTCGACCTTTTTCCTCTCTATAATTTTCGGAGCAATAGCCAGCCCCCTCTCATCCAACATAACAGGAACTACAGCCAATCCACCAACAGCAACCCTGTCAACAAGCAACAAAACCCCAAAGACCATATTTGTGGGCCGCTCTCTTCTGGAGTTTAATCAGGATCTCTTCCTAGGCATCAAGTATGCCGACAAGCCAATCCGTTTCACGCCAACCGAGCTCAAGAGTGCCTATGCATCTAAGGATAGTAATTCCGGACCTTATGATCTATCCCAAACAGGAATCAGCACTACTTCCAAGTCGGTATACTACAATGCTACGGAGTATGGCTACGACTGTCCTGCGTATGGATCCGATACCACCAACATGGTTAACAACGGTCTTATCACTTTGAACGAAGACTGCTTTAACTTGAATATAATCCGACCCAATTCCGACGAGAAAGACCAATTGCTTCCAGTTATGATCTGGATTTTTGGTGGTGGGTGGGCACAGGGCGCTACTGCGGATCCACGGTATGTGAATCGAGGACTACCTGGGAGGAGCGCTCGATAAATATGGCTAACGTTATGCTACACTGTCTACAGATATAATATGAGCTATATCGTTGAACAGAGCGCATTGAACGGCAAGCCGATTCTGGGTGTTTCTATCAACTACCGTCTGGCGGCATTCGGATTTCTTGACTCGGAGGAAGTGAGGGTAAGACCATTGTAAACAGAATTGGATGCGACGGAACTTTGAGACTAACTTGGACTCCAGGCCGAAGGAAACACTAATCTAGCACTGCGTGACCAGCGCACGGCTATGCGCTGGGTTAAGAAGAATATCAAAGCGTTCGGTGGTGATCCGAGCAAGATCACTATCTGGGGCGAGTCCGCGTGAGTCATTGGAAATATATTTTCAGTATATCAGATGCTTATTCTCGAATGACACAGTGGTGCATATAGTGTCGGAGCCCATCTGGTAACCAACAATGGCGATAATGAGGGTCTATTCAGAGCTGGTCTGATCCATTCCTACCATTTCTTTTTATAACGCCAGACTAAGCTCGACTAGCAATCATGGATTCCGGAAATGCCGTTGGGCCCCCATACAACGGAACAGAATGGCACCAGCCAATGTACAACCGAATCGTTGAGAGAGCTGGGTGAGTATGTGTCGAACAAGTCTTAGCCCACAGACGCTGATATATTATCCGCAGATGCACAAATTCAACAAATACCCTACAATGTCTCCGTGAGCTGCCCTACTCAACCTTATACAATACTGCAAACGAGGGCCTAGAATGGTTTGCTACTATCGACGGCTCGTTCATAGCCCAGTATCCGCAGATCAGCTATAGGCAAGGCAAATTGGCCCAGGTACCTGTCTTGATAGGGACGAATACCGACGAGGGCACCAGTTTTGGGACAACAGGCACAAACACCGATGAGGACTGCATCAATCAATTGACTGGTGAGTGTTGTTGCATAGCATGTTTACCATCACATATTATGATAACGTGCTAAGCGAGCACCACAGCATCCAAGCGCTGGGTCCTCGACCGATCCCAAGCTACCCAGCTGCTATCCTATTATCCCAACATCCCCGCTATTGGCTGTCCCTATGGCTGGGGAAATACCACCTGGCCATCGCTTGGATTCATGTACAAGCGTTATGAATCTATAGCCGGGGATGTGACTATGGTTGCGCCACGGCGCATGCTAGCACAACGGATGGCTAGCTTCCGCGATAATGTATATTCCTATAGATGGGATGTGGCGGCGTTGAATAGCTCAACAACGATTGGAGTGCAACATTTTGCAGAGGTATGTAGTAATCCACCTGATCTTGATTTATAGCCCGCAAGATGACCTGACGCTTGCATCTGGTTATACAGATCCCCTTCGTCTTTGCAAATCCAGTGCAGACCATCACACCCCTAGGATCCGACCCTGCGCGCTTGGAACTGGGACAGATGGCGGCACAGATGTGGACGTCGTTCGTGGCAGACCTAGACCCTAATGGACACGGTGGTTAGTAGAATACCCTTGCGGCTTAGTTCGATTGCCTGGAAGCTGACTGCCTTTTAGTGTCTGATATTACCAAATGGCCCAAATATTCGTCCCGCGCGACGAACTTTGTTTTCCGCTTACCCCGGAATGAGAGTTATATCGAGGCCGACACCTACCGTGTCGATGGGATTGATTGTATCAATAGCATCGCGCGGTGATGTGGAGGGAAAGGCAAGATAGGCTAGAGTGTCTACAGTGTGTACATGAACACGGGGAACAGATGGCAGACATGTGCTAGTCCAGTTGACTTTCTTCGTTGGGTAACGGGTCAAATCAATGGACAGCGAAGAATAAGGTTTGATTTTGCTATCAAGTAGCCTGTCAGCCGTATGAGACGAGCAGGAATGATTCAAGTGGTTCTTTTTTCTCGTTTGATATTTGCGTATCTGATATCTGACCGGAAATTCGGGGATAGCGATTGATTTAAACGCTCTTGGTGCCGACTTTGAGGAGCTCGACCTCACTGTGCACAGTTAGTTTAGTCGTTCTTTATGGATTTGTAGCATGGGGTAAAAAGACGGATGGATTACTCACAAGACAAGCTTAGAGTTGGCGGGAATCAGGCCGGGGAAGCCACTAAAAGATTTGATATCAGCACAAATCTCACAGGGAAAATTAGAGATGTAAGTTGCGGTTGTGAGGAATTGGAAGTGTCGCGAAAATCACAAATTGTTGATTCAGCATCGGTCTTGCCTGGTTGGTACATACCGGTCACCATAGCCGAAGTCACTATCGAGAACCGAATATTAGCAGTGTTCAGTAGATCAGCGCAAAAAGCGCAAAGGAAAGTTCAAAACGGCAACTCACGGGCTGATTGTCAGGATAGCCTTCTCGCCAAGAGACATCTGGGGAACACCCTCATCCCAGCCTATTTATCAAGTTAGCAAGCTGAAAGGACCTATTTATCTCACAGAAGACTCAGTTGGGGGAGATTCAAACGCACCGCGGATGAGACGACCGACGCCGATGGGGGTGGCAAGGGGACCACGGCCAGGCTTGTGGGAGGTGTCGAAGCTGTTGGTATATTAGCGCCTGGATCACCTCAGGGTGGCATGGAAATTTGGCTTACAGGCTTCCCATGAAGTGGTTGTCGGCCTTCTCGGCGTCATACAAACAGCCGGTGTAGTGGATGGCAACGTGCTCACCCTTCTTAGGGTAGTCAACACCGTTGCCCTCGACCAGAGTCTTCTTTTCGACGCCCATGATGTAATAGAGATGTGTGTTCAGGAGAAAGATGAGAGATGTGAAGAGAAGAAACAAAAAGGAAGACGGGGGAAGCTCGGGAGGGGCAGATTATCCACTTTTTTTTCCTGGGCGGGACACGACGTAATGAACTTGAAGTGTCTTTGAATGAGATTGTTACTTTATTGGTTAATGATTTTTTATTATATATTCTGATTAGAGACAGTGCACCTATCTAAGTTGTACTCAATAGCAACTTCTGAGTTTCAGGAGTAGAATACTCCGAGAACTCCTCTAAAACTGGGACCAATTCCAGACACGGTTGCTTGGCTTGCCTGGAAAGAGCTGAAAATATCTTGGAAGTAACACTAGAGTATAGACTACAACATACAGGGATATGATCTGCGTAAGACGGGGAAATTCGTGGGTTTTGGGAGTGCCACATGGGATATGTAATGGTTGGAATCTCTTATAATGCTATGATGTACAGGATCAGACCACTTAGCCCTTACGTTGAGACTAATGAAAGGATCATCCTATTTGTTTCCTTAATGCCCCGCGGAGGGGTAATGGCGGGGGAAATATCCCCGCGAGTATAACCCCAGAGCTGTTCTCTAATATTGACCTAGATATGAAGATAAGAGATATCGAAGAATACAAGGGAACCAATCCCCCCATCAATATACTGCGTAAATCGTAATATCATGACCAAAATTCCATCTTCCTAACGTCCTCCACTGAAATCTCCACAATTTGAGTCTTAGGGAATCGAGCATCGGGCGCAGGAGATGACACCGACGCTTCCAGTTGTAGATAATGCAGTGTTTTGACACCAGCACGATCTAAAAAGTCAAGGACGGGGCGGAAGTTTAAAGCAACCTGGTCAATACCGTGGCTATCATCAGACAAACAGAAGCGACCCTTGCGCGCAACAAATTCCTAAAATCGTCAACTTAGTCGGGAGATAGGTAACAAAAGATTGTGCTCTTACCTTGCAGATTTCCGCTTTTGGATATGGTTCCGTCATTCCCTTGCGCAACGCAGCAGAATTGAGCTCCAGCATACCGCCGTATGAGGCGATATAGTCCAAGTTCCGTAGAATCTTACTCCAGACACCAGGCCAAGTAGTAAAGCTGCGCTCCATGTCATCGCTCTTCAGACGAATCAAATCAAAATGGCCTATAACAAGCGGTTTGAGCTGCTCCAACATTTCCAGCTGTGCGTCAAAGTAGTCCTCGAATAGTCGCTCATCCGTTCCGCCGGCTTTCTCTCGAGCCTCCTCGTACATATTCCGGTCATAGTCGATTGGCACGGTGTGCATGTGGTGAACTGAGCCGATGAAGAATTCAAAGGGAAACCGTGAAAGTGAGCGTTCGATCAAATCTTTAGAGGCGGGTCGGATCCAGTCAATCTCGAAGCCAATGATGATCTTGATCTGGGAGGCGTATTTCTCCCGGAGAGAGACTGCTTCCTTCCAGTAAGCGGCTTCGTTTGCTGCATGACTTTCTTCTGTATTGCCAGATTCGAGCTGGATGATTGATTAATTTAGGGTTCTGCAGTGGGTATTTTTCTTACGCACTTCCTCGGGGTAGAAATCCTCTTTATGGCGGGGCATATGTTCAGTCAAACAGAAGACTTGCATCTTCTTGCTGATGGCAGTTTGGACTACATCTTCCAGGGAGTTTTTGGCATGGCCAGGGCAGAATTGGCCCGAATGGCTGTGATGCGAGAACGGCATGTTTTATGGATATGTCACTTCGACTCGTGGTTAGCATAATATCCGAAGTGGAGGTCGCGTCGGAGGGGTAGGGATCGGAGTATGTGGCTTTTTTGAACAGTGGACGTATTCTATACATACATTTGCTTTTTTAGGATGTTCCACCGAAGAACATGGAATATGCCAGTTAAGTCTACTTGGGGAGTCGGGAAGTTACCTAGGTAGGTCCAATGTTGATAGACGATAAGAATTTCTGTGCTGTGGGTAGTCTTGGAAGACATCAAGTAACAGCCGTATAATTAAATGGCTACATACGCATGTGATACTTAATGTTTCAATAACAAATTTCTTGATCAGTTCTTAGCTCCTTGTTTTCACAATTTATTTGGGTAATATACCCCAATGAGATGTTACCTCCGGCCATCCCCGCAATCTACCCAGGTATCACCAACTACAAGCGTACATAGTACATCTATATCAGACGCCTATGATGACGTCCCCCAGTAAAGTGCGCTGCCATTAGAGTTGTGGATGTGGCTCGGCCGGTGTGACTCAATTGCAAGCATTGGAGCCAGATCGACCGAACCAGATGGCAAATCACGTCAAAGCCTTGACTTTCTCTAAACCCACTCTCTTTCGAATAGGATAGTAAGTACCCAGTAGTTTCGCAGTAGTCGCAAACTGGAACCATCACAGCATGCGTACCAGGCAAGTGACTGCTCGCCGTCCGGTGCTGGGCTAGCCGCAGTCCCAGACACGGAGTAAACCAGCGACGACAGTTGCAATGAGATTCAATCAACAAAGTAGAGCCCGATAAAGCCAAAAATTCACCCAGCAGCCAAAACAGTAGCAACAACATACTCGCCATCATGCGAAATCGACAACTTCGCAACCCTCCCATCATCCGCATCCCCATCCAGCGCATTCCCAAGGTATACAATCTCAGGCCTCCGACTCACACCCTCGCCAAATTTCCCCCCATCCTCTTGAACCCGAACCATGACATCCTTCCAGCCAATCGAAGCCGCACCAGACGGCGCCGCTTTCCGCGCCGCCTCTTTCGCCGCGAAGCGTCCCGCCAGCCAGCGTGTTATGTCCGCTGGCACAGGGGGGGGGGGTTGGTGATATGCGGCGCGCGCTTTGAGCGCTTCGCTGAAGCGTGTGTGGAAGTCGTGTTGTTCTTGGTCGCAGAGGATGCGGCGCGTGAATCGTCGGAGGTAGTTGGGTCGATCGAGGAGGCGGGTTATTCGTGGGATGTAGACGATGTCTGTGCCGATGTTCAGAGGAAATGGAAAGGGAACGGGTTTCATTTTGGGGTTTCTGGTTGTTGGTGCGGTCTTTCGGGGAGTTGTGGTGGGAGTGAAGTGGTATGTAGGAAGGAGGTTGCGGCGGAGGTATTGGAGACCTCGGGATAGCCGCTGAGCGTTTTTTAAGGTTGCTATGTAGTCATTGGGAGGTCATTGATCGTGTATGGACGTCGCATATGACCATTAGCATAGTTTCAGCGCAAGCTTTTTCATGCAGTTTACATCTACATCTTCTTATTTTGCTGTACACCTCGTTGGTAAAGTACTTTCACTGGCCGGACAAGCCGATCGAGCCGCAGAGAGAAATATCCATACCAGGTCGAAAGTTCATAGAGGGCTCTTGTCAATCACAGACTCCGAGTAACCCGGTACGAGATTGCGTCGAAGCAATCGTACCACTTGCCTTTCTTCTTCCACGATTGATCATGCTCAATGGCAAGTTAAAGAACGGATTCGAAAAACCAACGTCAAGAGGATAATTTTCTATGCAGCGTACACGCCTCCTATGTACAGATCAATCAACCTCATCCGCCAACATCCCAAGATCAGTCCGTGTAGCTTCACGAGAAAAAAACCGTGGTCACAAAAAAACGCTGCGGAAGGGCGGATACACGTCGTTGCGTGCTAGAAATGGCACGAGAGCGGAGGCAGTTTGTTTGAATTCAGAATCCTAGCTGCTCATGATGACCGCTCCATCAATATAACCCGTATCGAGGGGTGGTTTAGTGGCCAGCGGCGGGCTTCTTCTCGCCGCCATCGACCTCCTTCATGAAGTTCCTGTGAGATACGCAATCAGTAAGACAATCGAGGGCCGATATTGAGATTCTATTCGTGACCGGCGGTTCTCGGTTCTCCAAGATGGTGTTGGACATACTGGACGAAGTTCTCCTCATCCTTGGAGGAGGCGTTGATGGGAGGACCCTGAGCGGTCTTGGGCTTCTCACCACCGGACACGGCGAGCCAGGAACCGGCGAAGATGCTGCCGAGGGTGGCCATAGCGAGCTAATGAGGGAGTAGAGGGAACCCGGTCAACTTTCATGTTTTAAGAAGTACCCGCACGAAGCGCGAGGAGAAAGGGATGGCGAGCGCGCAGCGGCGTTTTCAGAGAGATGAAAACTTACGACGTGGGAGCCGACCTTCTTGCCGGCGATCTGGTAGTAGACAACCATTTTGTAGGGTGAATTGAGGTACAGCGAGAGGTTCAATTGGCAGCGATGTGGACGGAATCCTTAGGCTTGCATCAAACGACGAGGTAGGCACGGATACCGCCTTTCCTAATCTGGTTAGACATTTCACATGACTTCGGAACTGTTGATGATTAGGTAAGCACACTCGGCCACCCGGGCACCCGGCTGCATCCGATATCATGTGACCTCCCCGGAACGAACGTCACGGGTGCTTTGGCATATGAAGATCAATTACAACACGAAAATACTGAAAAGTCTGGCTGAAAACCGACGATGCACATAGCTCAGACAAGCTGAAGCCCAGATTGAAAGCTTCAAGGATGAGCAATAAATGTTGAGTTCGGCCCTGAGATATTATCCCCGTACGGAGTATATTACTTCTACCCCAGATCCCGAGCCGGAGGATACCAACGGTACCTCGGAGGGAACTATCCCAGCTAATGCTGTATATCCCGGCTATGGCTGTGTCTTCGGCTGTAGTGCGCGGTTAATATGAGAATTCTCTAATAATAACTTGTTTTCTCCCTTGCATAGCTTTCCCTAATTCTTCTCCTTCACTTTCTTTATATTATATACCCCCTTTGACTTGATTCCCGTCATTTGGCATGCAAATAAGCATTGTCTTGTTCAAAACCACTACATAAGTCATCACTGACCATACCATACTATATTTACAATGGTCTGGGGCGGTCATCAACAGAATGAACCCCAGTCTCCCCCGCAGGAGTTGTTGGATAAACCTGTAGTCCGAGAGAGGCTCCCCGCAAGATTGCAAGAATTGGTTGATCGCGAAGATGAATTCTATGATGATCTTTATTCCCAATAGTACGTGAAATTCTAATTTTCCTATATTATTTTTTTCATCCCAAGAAAATTGTCGTCGCGTGCTCAGAGAGGCGGGGGGGGGGGGGGGGGNCGTGGAGCGGTACTTTCCGGCTTGAGTCGATGACATACTACTCCGCAAACTCACCTCGAGCAAATCAACGCAACGCCAAAAGCCAGCAAAGACAAACCAGAAACTAACGATGGGCACCTCGATTGACGGCAGCTCGGTCAACTCCACAGATACAGGGTTCCGCTATGCCGCGTACGCCAACCGCATCCGCACGATCCTGCTGTCTGCCCATCGCTATGTCGCCTACACCTCAGACATTGGCGAGTCCTTCCGTCCCATTGCACACCCGTGGCTCGTGCGCTCTGCCTACACTATCTCCTGGACATACCTGCTAGGTGATGTTGGTCACGAAGGATACAAGGCCTATCTCCGGAACTGGAAGGCACTGGCTCCCACCGGCGAGGCATACAAGGATGCTAGCCAGCCTTCGCAAAACCAGATTATCAGAGGCATGGCAACGGGAAATATGACTATTGGCAACAAAGCCGAGGGCAAGGATGGGCCTTCAAGCTGGCCGACCCCCGAGATCCCACTTGCGGAGGACTACCGCATGGTCATGGCCAAGCGCGCGGTGTTCCAAAGTATCGCAAGTATGGGATTGCCCGCATTTACTATCCACAGTGTGGTCCGCTACTCCGGGCAGATGGTGAAGGGTGTCAAGATTGCGTTTATTCGTACCTGGACGCCGATCGGGGTATGTACAGTTTCCTTCCGGGCGAAGATGTTGGCGAATGTGATGCTAATGACTGTTTCTTATAGCTTGGCCTCGCTGTTGTCCCCTTCCTTCCCTATATTTTTGATCATCCCGTCGACGAGGCCGTTGAATGGGCCTTCCGCACTGGTCTTCGTGCTTACGGCGGCGAAGCAGCCGTCCGCCCACTACCAGGCAAGAGCCTCCCTCCACGGGAAGACGAGGAAGTCCGTGCTGCTGCGGCGGCAAATCTCTCCTGGGACGAATACAAGGCTGAGCGGGAACGAGCGCGTGAGCTTCGTCGCCAGTCAACTGAGCAGGCTGGCAGTGGTGGAATTGCATCGCTGACGAGCTGGTTTGGAAAGTCTGAATCGGAGTCGGACAAGAAAAAGACGGAATGAGGTAAATACACTAACTTCTATCTATCTTTTGACCGAAGTGGTTTCTTTGGCTGCTTTTGTCTTTGCGTGTGGGCGCATCTCCCCTACCACTTATTGTACACATCATTTCCCACTCTCTGATCTCCTATTCCTACTGATATCCACTGGGTTTGCTTATGCACTTACACCCAACATTTCTGAACAAAATCTACATCATTACCCTTCATTGATTTCGATATGGTTATATTGCTCATCTACCTCAAACATAGTGAGGTCCGTTTTTCAATCTCTATCGTTATAGATGCGCCTAGTGGATACTGTCTTGATCTCAAGAAGACCAACAAAACAGCTGGTGGCTCTCATAAAGATCACTCGTTGCGCCATGTGGTGATATCTTTGTAGACTACACCATAGAATCATATATACAAATTAGTAGACCCAAGCACTAGCTTGGCAACAGAGGGAAACCGTCTCCTAGCAAATAAATCTTGTGCACCTAATAATAGGCCATCTCCGTCATCTCTACGATTTAGTTCGATATACTTTGGTAGTCTCAACCTCAAAGAGCGTGGACCCTAAAGCGAATATATTCATTTGTATGCGGATATCATTACCTGCTTGATAGCCACACCATTCGTAATAAAAGGGCATATTCCCCGCCAATTCCGGACCCAGTGGAAACAATAACCTTGACATGGTGGGAGTATTCGGTGTCACATTATGGCATCTGACCTCCGTATAGACATGTTACCATAGGTATATTGAAGACCCTCGGTAGTTTCTTGGGCCCCCGGAGCTTGGTCATTCCTTGCTGAACAAGCCAACTCTGCAAGGATATACAAACAATAGAGTTGGATTAGTCTACCTCGAGAACCCATGGTTCCAAATGGTGGAACCTGTGGTAGACCCACCTTAGTTTGGAAGGCACAACTTTCTTTTTGTCTTTAATTTTACATCACTTGTTATCATTCTCGTAGAGTAGCATCTGTCATAGATTTCTGTATTCTCTTTTCCAGCAGCATAATTTATTGACACCAGTGAACAAGTAAAATTCAAACAGTCACGCGTCATCTGGCACTTCAAACCCCTCTACCCGGACCGACTTGGTTTGATACTGGACAATCAAGCGAGCCAGCTTCAAGCGATCATCTCTACCAAGCGTCTGAATCCTCTGAGAAGGGTTCTTTACAACCAGCCCGTCGAAGTCATGCTGAAACTCTACCTCCGCCTCCCATTCATACGTCGGGCTCCGCTCTCTGAAGTAATAAGGCCGGCCATGCCTCATAACAACCTCGTACAGTTTGCGAAATTCTCCGGATCTTCCAGTCTTAATCTCTCCATTTGACAGTACCACCACACTTGAGTGCCACGGCATATCACCAAACAGGTCACCTTGCCGCAGTAGGGGAATAGATATCTTGTTTCGACCCAATGAAGGGTGAATCGAGAGACGGATGTATTTTCCAAGTGTGGCTTTAATGACAGCTTCATATGCCTATAAAAAAAAGAGTGAGCCCGGGAGTTAGATTGTTAGAACGAACAAAACCCCAAGTATATCACGGCATTGCAACTTACAATGAGCCGGTTGATCATAGTTTTCGCCATTTTGGATACCTCAGTCGCGTAGAGCGCCGTATCGGCCGCAACAAGAGGGTCAAATCCTTTGGCCCATTTCAGATCCTCTGAGATGCGACTAAAATAGCTCTCGTATGTTGTCTTGGTATCTGGATTTGTCTTCAACTCATGGTCAATGTCAAATCTCGGATCGAAATAGGTGGGTGACATCAGTGTCTGCCTGCAGGTGGGAACAAGACGCAGGTAATCTGCCTTGGAGATTTTCTCGCCATCTCCCAAACCCAGCAAGTTTATTAGTCGGGTGAACTGGATAGAAGAAAAATGTTTCTCTTGAGCGATTTTGCGCAGCTCAATCCCATAGTCGTAATATTCGTCATCGGGAACGCCGACCAAGTCTACACCGTCAGTCCATTCGTTTCATTCTCAAGAATTATATCACTGCTCAATTAAGATAAGAGATGACATACCGTTATATATTGGTCCGTCACAAATGAGGATCAGTCGTGCGCCGTAAGGGTAGACCTTTGATATCTCCTCACACAGGTGGTTCAACTTCGCCAGTCCCATTTCTTCTCCTAGATCAGCCCCATCTCCTAGAACTTTGTCCTGGTTTGGGCTCTTCCACGGAAATGCAGGCAAGACCATGGTTATCGGCTGGTTTGCGGTGATATTAATCTTCAGCTTTTCAGGCACGGACTCAAATACCCTTCCGACATCTTTCTGATGGCCATCTTTGCTCGAATGCAAGCAAAACCGCTTTAATACCTCGACAACCTTTTGGGGCACTTCATCTGGGGCGTATTCAAATTTCATTGTCAATGGAATGTACAAAGAAATTTGTGGATGTGTGCAGCAAAATGGGGCCGTGAGTGTTCGGATATTATTGTTATCCCTCCGCGTTAAGATCAACACCCGATTGCAGTGACATATAATTTACAGTATTTTATTAAGTTATCTGCACACTTCATACGTATTCATACCTGTAGCATTACATGTACTCCGTAAAAAATCAGAACATATCTGCAAGATTTCTGCAGGGAGCGAGTACATCGACTCCACAATGTATGTAGTACCTAGGAGTCACATTTTAGAATTCAACTCTCATATGCTGCCATCTTTCCACTTTATTTCTGAATCCTGGGAGTTGGTTTCGTTTGATCTTTGGAGCTTTTTCAAACAACATGGGCCAGCCAAACATATCACAGAGCAATGCGGCTGGAGCATGCCCGACGGCCACCGCTTCGCCTTACAGAACATCGACCACTACCTATGCTACCCTTGCTCAGGAATCCCCGCTAGTTATTTACCCAGATACCCGCCGACAAGACGAAGACCGAAAAGCTGAGAATAATCAAATTCCCGATGGAGGTCTCGTTGCCTGGACCCAGGTTCTGACCGGACATCTAGTTGTGTTCAATGTATGGGGCTATATTACATCGTGAGGGAGCCCTGTCACATCCCATATCACTTACAACCATTGACGCGATATAGATACGGATTTTTCCAGGAATACTACGTCAAAAATCTCGACGTGAGCCCAGCGAATGCATCTTGGATCGGAGCGGTGCAGATGTTCCTAGTCCATTTCCTGGCCACTTTCTCAGGCCGAGCAATGGACGCGGGCTATCTGAGACAATGCATCGCCCTTGGGTGTCTCTTACAGGTTGTCGGAGCATTGGCAACCTCCTTTGGCACAAAGTTATGGCATTTTTGGCTAGCGCAAGGTATCATCAGTGGAATTGGACACGGCCTGGTCTTTAGCCCCATGATTTCGCTGTATGCGACATACTTCAGCTCTAAGCGAGTGATGGCTGTTTCGCTGGCTTCTTGCGGGGCAGCGACTGGAGGGATGATTTTCCCAGTGGTCGCTTATAAATGTCTCAACAATATTGGTTTCGCATGGACTGTCCGGGTTATGGCGGCCATTATCCTGTTCAACAGCGTTATAATTGTCAAGTTTACCAGATCTCGGATTATACCTCGGAGCCCTCCTCCCTGGGTGGATTTTAGTGCGTTCCGTGAACGCCCTTACCTCCTTTTTTCGATCGGCTCATTCTTGATCTTCGAGGGTATTTACTTTGCATACATTTATGTAAGTTTTGTTTTGTTTCACATCGGGTTGGCAGCACAACAATTAACAATATCTAAAGATTAGACACTTTGCCCAGACTCACACAGGTTTCACCGCATCCGACTCACTTCTCCTTCTAATCCTAATGAACGGTGTGGGTGTTCCGTCTCGCATTGCATCTGCATTCATGGCAGATCGGTGGCTGGGCGCTGTAAGGACTTGCATTGCAGTCTCCATCCCTTGCGGTATTGCCATTCTAGGGTGGATTGGTGTACACACCCATGCTGGCATGTTCATTTGGGCCACGGTCTATGGGTTACTGGTTAATTGTACGCAGAGTCAATTGCCCGCTGCCAATGCGTACTTTGGGTCTAAAGATCCGGAGAAATCTGGCACACGTGTTGGAATGATCACCACGATCAATAGTATTCCACTACTGACTGGGCCGTATATAGCAGGGCAGCTCATTGCGTTACGGGGAGGGGATTACCTGTATGCCCAATTGTTTGGTGGTATTTGCATTTTGACTGGAGCGTTGTTTGTGGTCGGGTCTCACTTCTCAGGGGCTTAAAATTACTGTACATGCCTTATTATATTTCAATGAAGAGTTATACCATGAATCTACTTTTCTTACCTCGAGGATGACGAATATCAAGCACTGAATCAGGTAATACCACCCTTAAGCCACATAGCATAGTTTACTAGTTGTTCAGCGTGTCACCCTATCTTTGTTGCCATCCTCACATGAAAATGAACATGCATATGAACATGCATATGAACATGCATATGAACACATTCCCCCCTGGCTAATTACATCAACTGACCTTGGAATATTCTGAATCAACAAAAAGTGTGTGACCCGCTCTGTTTCGGAATGACCTCCTTGCTACCAAGTTTTCTCCAACTCATCTCCTCGCGGGCCTTCTCCACCAACGGAGCATTACACAAGATGGCCCTCAGGCCTCTCCATTACCACCTTCCATTGTTCCCGGGTTTCCAACTACTTGATGTGGCGGCTCCACTGGACATTCTCAACATTCGTACGCAGTACCCTGACACATCAAACATCACCCTGACTGTATCAGCCGCAACTCTCGACCCAGTCTCAGTGAAACCAATCCCACCTGCCAAGGCAAAATGGCGATTTGATCTGCCTGTCTCAAACATCAATACAGCCTGCAACCAGCAAATGTTGCCACAATGTACGTTTGCTGACGTGATCTCTTCTCTGAAAGCGGGGAAAGTTGCCGACGATGGAAGTGGTGAATTCAAACCCATCGATGTGTTGATCATCCCAGGTGGCCCGGGGACACGTCTGAACCGTATTTACGACACTGAAGGTACATGCGATGAAGTAAAAGTCTCCAACATGCAGGAGGTTCGGGACTTTCTGGCTGCTGTTGCGCCTTATGTCCGCCACAGCATCATTACTGTTTGCACAGGCAGCCATGTCCTCTCACAAACTGGACTTCTAGATGGACGCCAGGTTACAACCAATTCAGCTCGCTACGAAGATGTCACTAAACAAACGAGCGAGGTGAAGTGGCAGCGCAATAGACGGTGGCTGCGTGATATTGTTCCCAAGGATAAGGTGTCCGACGGCCTGTCATTGCTACCTGGGATTGAGATATGGTCATCTGCTGGAATTACTGCTGGGATTGATGTAATGTTGGAGTTTATTTCGGTACATTATGGTGGTATCGAAGTCGGGATGGAGACTGCGAAGCGGATGGAGTATCGCTGGGAGCGAGAGAAGGAGGCTTCTTACTTCTTGTGAATGGGGGTTTCCCAATGACATTACCGGAGCTACAGATGAGCTCAACTTTCTTGATCAAGGCTTTAGACGTAGCACTCGATGCAAATGACGGGGGATGGAATACTCCCCGGCCTTGGCATGAATATAGTCAGGCCGTGAAGCTAAAGCAATTGCAATTTTAGTCACACTCCATGTCTACTCTACTAGCCTTAGTGCTTTCTGCTACTAGTAGATGCTACAGTTTGTGCAGAGAGTAGCAGCTACTTGATCGGCCAATATAACTTCGAACTCCCCTCTGGAAATCTTAGCCCTTTTGACTTCTCGTGACGTATTAGCCTTCAGCAATCAAAACAATGAAATGTCACATACTACCGTATTCTCGGAATTATTTTGCCTAGGATCTTAATTGGCTCCCTTCCATCCCGACCTCTCGTGTGAGGTCCTCCTAAATATAGACTGATCGGGAAACGGCTTGCGGCTTGCGTCAGATCATACATGAACAGTCAGTTTAACAGTTATAGAATTATGTTGTTCGGGGAGCATATTTGCCTGTGATATGATGTATTTACTCATAGTATCCATATTGTTGTTCTCCAGGGCTCTTGGATCAACTGCCCAGCCCGAACATATGAAAACTATCTTACCCCAAGCCATGCAGTAGTTTCGGCATACATGTAATCTGACAATAGACAATACCATTTTATCTTTCTGTGCAAAATCATAGTTTCCATACAAAAATCCACCGAAGACAGCTTACCAAAAGTACAAAAAGGATGGGGAAGAGAGCAAGGGGGGAAGGGGCGGCACATGGAAACCTAGACGGCGAACACGCACGAAGACCATGCGCATAAGAAACCGAGAGCGAGGTGGCGATAGAAAGCCACCAAATTCCAATATAAGATACGAAGGTATCACCCCAATAAATAACGAGTACATTCGAATACCAAACCTACCCCTTGCCAATCCCTAGCTACTGCCCCGACCTCCCCGCGCTTGTCTATCATGAGCTATATCAAAATGCTAGCGACAACGGTAGTCGAAGTCTCTGCCCATCTAAACATAATCCCTTTGGATGGTATCACCCCCGCCTCAAAGACACGAGTTTTCCTCTTCCCCAAACCGCACCCAGTCTCCCCAAAACCTGAAGTCAACACCGACACTCATCCTAATGCACCGACGATATGTCCCACATTAATCCGCCTGAAGGCAGAGGAAATCATGAATATTGTGGAGCGCTATGGCTCCCATGAGCGCACAACCGCAGCCGGAGAATGGCTGGGGCGGTCATCGTTTATGCCACGCGTGCAGACACATGTCGCAGCCAACAGGGCGATTCCGATGGTTCTACCTGCTTTTCCTATGAAAAGTAACAATCGCATGGACAAGGTGCTAGGTGCGCTTCCGGATTTGGGGGATGAGCTTGGGTTGGGGCGGTTGGTGAATCTTTGTCGGGATATTAAGGCTGTCTACCCGTCTGGTGCAGTTGTGGTTATTGTTACGGACGGGATTTGCTATAATGGTGAGATCAAATCTCCTGTTAATTTGGGTATAGAATACAGGATCGGGTGCTAATTTGATTCCTAAATTTTAGATCTTACGGGGATTTCTGATGAAGAGGTCTGGGAATATGGGAATCAACTGCGGAAGATTGCTGTTGGGAAAGGATATGCTTGTATTCAATTTCATCGTATCATGAATATGCTGGGTCTTTATACTGGTGCCCAGATTTCCAAATCAGATTATGTGAAGCTCTGCGGTTTGTCGAGGACTGAGCTTCATCAACGGTGTGGACGACCAGGCTTTGATGTTGATAAGTTTTTGAAAAGTGACGAGGATTATCTGAGAACGTATAATGGTAAGTGCTTGAATTTCCAGTCGGCTTGGTGTCTCATGGCTGATTCAATGCAGGATACGACAAGTTCATGAAAGTCGATCTGAAATTCAGCCCAGTGACCAGGGATTGTGCGGGTCCCAAACAATATAAGAAGAGGATCAAGTCTATTGCAAAATCTATGATAGTCCGCGGAGTGGTTAGTTATTTTGAGCGCCATTCAAAGTGACAAGATGGCTAATATTATAGATTGTAGGAGTACGCAGAGCTAGTACGCCAAATTTATCCCGACTCACTGCGGCTCTCCATCCATCCCTCATCGGGACAGACAAAGCTGTCCTGTGCACTTATTCCGCAGAAGAATTCGTTCTCTATGAGTCCTTGGCACTGTAGTGTCGCAGTGACAACTGCAGGGGAATTCATAACAGCCCACCAATCCGCACATCGGCAGAAGTTTGACCTCATTAAGAAAGATGGTCAACCGTATCTCTTCCGTGAGAGCTCGCCACTCTTCGATTGGGATGCCAGGGTCAATTTTGAGCATCATTACGGGCAAAACTTGGTTATTATTGCACAGAAAAAGATTGATCAACAACTATCTGACTCAGATTTGGACAAGTTGGCACTTTTGGCAATCCGACACAAGAGTGTGTCCTTTATCTCTCTATAATTTTATCACATAAACATTGTATTATTTTTTATCCCAGGCTTCGATGGATGTAGTTACATGTATATATCATCAACCTTCACCTAATCTGCACTATATACTACGAAATATGTAACAGCCACGGCAGACTAATATAGGTGACTGACTTCATAGACAGCGTTGTACCTGGAATCCCGGGGTACACTTTATTTCTCTTATTATGTATTGAAACCTCTCGTATGTCACATTTGCTCATAATCGTATGTCGTGTGCTAAATGCTATCAAATAGCAGGGATATTCGCTGTCCACGTTTCTACATAAACTTTATCTGGCATATAGCGCAGACTAGCAACCGCTAGCCCTAGGATCATCAGCCTGGACAGACAATATACCAGACTAGTGGCATATAGAATGCACAAGTTGAATTCCTTCGGCAAGAGTGTCATCCGTGGGAAAACATTAGCCCTTGCGTTATCAATATTCGTTTTGAGCTCGTCTCCCTTTAGACAATCCACGAGTTGTTTGAAATCAGACAGGAAGTTCCTGGGTAGGCTGACTGTTCCGACTCTCCCTGATTGAGGTCCATTCTCGAGAAAACTGATCATACAATCTAGAAAAACAGGATGTGCAATCCTGTCTGAGAAGATCTTGTTGAAATGTGTATGTTCTCCCTCTCCTTTATCCCCACTAGCATAGATATCTTCTAGCCTTCTTTTTGCTTGGTATAGATCCTGTTGATACAGAGAGTCTCGACAATGCCAAGAGATCTCTCGCAACATATTTATACAGCCACGTATAAACTCGCGCGTCCTGTCTGTCTGAACGGTAAATTGAGCTAGGGGAATGATCGCAAGGCCGGTAATAGGAACCGTGATTGAGAGAATGGTGGCAACTCTCCATAGAATCTTTTCAATATCTGTAGGGAACTCGAAGTTCCAAGCTATCAGATGGAGACATCCGAATGCTGCTGACATGACGGCTAAGGTTGGAATTGCCATATGGGCTGTCTTTGATGATCCTAGAGGGATATTATCGTTCTTGATGCGATTAACTGTTTGGTCATCATGAGAGCTTCGGTGGTTGGTGAGGATTTCCCAGAAATTGTCGTGATTTTGTATAAATTTGAGTGGTTCGGCGCCAGGCTTCTTATGCCGGACTGTTATTGGAGCACTTATGTCTTGAGGTTTATACCAATATACAATGTACGTGCCTATCCCAAAAACAGCCAGACCGAGTGTGAGGGCTTCCAGCTGAGAGAAAGGCAGGTTCTGCGTTTTTCGCACAATAAGAGAAAGAACTAGTTGTGCTATCTGCAGGAGAGCAATTCCCTTCGCGGTGTAGTCTTGTTTGCTTCGACTTTCAATGTCGCTTTCGGTAACTTTGGGCATCTCGTAGAGCTCGCATTCTTGGGCATATTGCGAGGTAGTCAAGGGGCAATGAATATTCCCTTGATAATAAATTCCGCCCATATTTGCGAAATAAGAGTGGGCAAGTGTCCAATCTGGGATTTCTTTGGTGTCGGGCCTTTTGTACTCTTCGGGGGTTGAGAGATCCTCATCCTGTGGTTTCTTGGAGGGTTCCAATCTACCTTTGGTTTCGGCAGTCTCGACATCTTGCTGCTGACTGCGAGCTGATTTAGAGACGAGTGGCCGGATCATCCAAGGATACTTAGCGACCTTCTTGTGCGTGTACTTCTTGACGTCCTCCGTTCCTTGTACAGCCAAGATGAGCTCGAAAAACGCATGTGCCAAAATAAACTCAGGCAATAAAACTGAGATCGCCATCCATTTTAGCCTTTGCACAGTTATTCTGACAATTCCATCGTGATCTGACTGCCCCGGAACATTCAGATGTTGGATAGTCCATGTACAGGCAAGAATGGTTGTCAAACAACTCAGAACAATGTCCCAGGTGCCCCGTCGATTAGGGCCATCCTGCCATCCGACTGGAAGTGAGGTAGTCTCCTCAGTAGCTGTCGCCAGGATAGGAACTGAACATATGAAGGTCAAGAACAACATTGTGCATCCGTTTTGGAACTTGGATATCCTAGATCGAAGAGCTTGTCTGGAGCAGCTACACTACTTCCATCTCCGCTAGTCAAAGAAGCACCTATTTATTCAGAGCTATTATTATATTGCCGCTCGTACCACAGATCTCCAAGCCGACGGATGTGATATGGCTTGCATATGCAATACTGATAGCCAAGTAGTCCGCGTTGATAATTTACACGGATGAATATCGAATCATATTGTCCCAGCTATGTACAATTTCTTATATTCCCTACGTTAGTCTTGCTCTAACCATATAGCGAGATTTCTATCACTTCAATCATGTGGAACTGGCTTAAACCAAAACCCCAGGAGATAGGCCTGTTTGAAGCAGTGTTAATAGGTGACGCATGGAAAGTGGAGCATCTACTCTCCAATCAATGCAACACCTCAATTGCAGACAATTCTGGCATGACAGTTCTACACTGGGCAGCATTGAGAGGTGACAATAAAGTTGTATCTTTGCTCTTGCAAAATGATACCAGCCTCACAGCTAGAATAGATCACCACGGGAGGGTTGCTATGCACTGTGCAGCAGAGAACGGCCACCTGGAAGCTGTCAAGCTGATTGGTTCGACTGTATCAAAACCTCGGACTCAATAGGTAGAACAGCATTGCACTGGGCCGCCGAAAATGGCCACTTAGACGTGGTGACCTTCTACTTAAGAAGGGTGCCAATGCAAGTGCCCTTGATTCTTTCGAAGAGACACCGGTGCACAAAGCAGCATCCAGAGGACATGAATCCGTCGTCCAACTCCTACTGCGTCACACGGTCGAAATCAACAAGCCAGATCAAAATGGATACACAGCTTTGCACCGAGCAGCCGAGGGCAAGAATGGCAAGGTCGCTCTGCTTCTTTTGGAGAACAAAGGGGTCGATTTCGATGCAAAAACTGCAGCTGGTGAAACCTTTTTTGATGTATTAGGTCAAGAAATACCAGAACCAGAGAGTGGCGTCTTTGAGGCCCTTAAATTCACGACAGGAAAAGAAGTCTGTCTCGCTGCAAAGGCTACGGCAAATGACAAGGCCCGTGATGCGGCTGCGCTGGATCACCGATTGAGCAGAAGATCAGCCGTAGCACTCCTGTTAAAGTGGATGACTCATAAAGAAATCGAAGCGATTTTGAAAAGGTCCTCGTATCTATTTCAAAGGAACAGTCTCCCAGATTTCTCCCCACTTTCTATGACCAAGCATCAGAATTTCTGCTGTGGGCAGTCATACACAATATCATCGGCGTTGTGGATAGACTCCTTGCTCAGGGGATTTCTCCCAATCGCAAGGAGCGTTATCCAAAGCCCGTACTTCAGCACGCAGCTAAGAGGGGGTATTGCGATATGGTACAGCTACTTCTAGTCAGAGGAGCTCAAGTCAATGCTGGCCTAGACGCTTCCAGCAAAGAGACGGCTTTCATGCCTGCGGCAGAAAATGGTCATCTCGATGTCATGCGACTCCTCATAGACGGAGGCGCCGATATCGAGGCTGAGTTGGCATACGATGGGAAGTCAGCCTTCGAACGCGCATCAACATACGGCCACACCAGTATTGTTCAGTTTTTGTTAGAGCAGAGCACTCATCGTAACATTACGATTTCTTTACAAAAAAGAGAGTTTGCATTTGAGTGTGCGATACGCAACGGCCATTACGATGTGGTCAAGGTTTTCCTAGACGGAGGACTTACTAAAGCAGATGTCTTTGATCAAGTTAGATCTAGCTTGGCGTCTGCAGCGAGAAGGGGTGATCTCAACATGTTTCAGCTTCTCGAAAAGCACGAACTCGGGCTTGGGGATGACGGCTATGAGGCTTTGGGGTTTGCGATAGGCAAAGGCTACCGCGATCTGGTCAAACATATCCTAGGAGGATTTACCCAAGTACGCATCAGTTCTGACGTTGACGACGGCCTGCAGGTTGCAGCCGGCAGGGGTGATCTCGAGATGTTTAAACTTCTCGAAGAATACGGGTTCGAACTTAGCAGCAAGGGCAAGGGGCCTGCTTTAATGCATGCAATAGGCAATGGTCATCGCGATGTGGTCAAGCGTCTTCTAGACGGAGGAATTGCTGAAGCAGATATCGTGTCTGCGGTTAACGTTGGCCTCGGGGTTGGAGCACGCTTGGGTGATCTCAAAATGTTTGAATTCCTTGCAGAATACGGATTTAGGATCAGGGGCACAGAGGAGGCGTTTGCTTTAAGGAATGCGATAGGCCACGGTCATTGCAATCTGGTCAAGTTTCTTCTAGATGGAGAACTTGCTGAAACAGACGTCGTTTCTAAGGTGAAGGAAGGCCTGTACTATGCAGCATTCAGGGGCGCACTCGAGATGTTTGAACTTCTCGAAGGATGTGGATTTGAGGTCAGGAGCAGCACATATCTCATCGAAGCAGCGCAAAAGAACTCTCTTCCATTGGTTAGGTTTCTGATGGACCACGACAAGGTTAATATCAATGCCACAGGCACTGAATTTTCGATGACACCTCTTCAATTTGCAGCACAGCATGGCAATATTGCGATGATCAACTTCCTTCTCGACGAGGGGGCTGATATCAATGCCCCAGTAGGGAAGAATGTGTCCCGCTATGGGTCTACACCTCGGACTCGGTGTGCTATTGATCTGGCGAGAGAGCAGGACCATCTTGAAGCGGTTAGGCTTCTTGGCGAGAGGGGGGCAAAGCGATACAATCCTACGGAGGATGAGTGACCTTCTGCGACCTTAGTCTCAAAGCACATCAATCCACTCTCCTCCAACTCGATGTAATGACTGAGTATTCACTCCAAATCCATTGATCTATGAAAGCCTCACCTAACACACTGAGACTACTACTCCGTACAATTAAAATATCTCAACTTGAGCATAGCAAACCTACACCACAGAGTACAGTTTAATTCTATAAGGCAGTTTTGAAAAGAATAAGGAGATCTACTCATCTCATTGACAGGCTCAGGTCCACATCTACAAGGCCACATGGCACTTGGACACATTTCATACATCTGTACAGGAACGCAGAAACGCAAAACAAACAAAAAAACACACAAAATTGGAATACAACACAGAGACATAGAGAGTGGTGTAGAGAGAGAGAGAGAGAGAGAGAGAGGAAATAAGGGCAGGAGGAACCATTGGCTCTGTCAAAAAGATGCCACCTAAATCCATTATTAATGTGCAAGTCCAAAGACCGAACGACCAATAGTTCATAAGAGAGAGCTTTCAAGTGGAAGCCAAAAGTAGAGAAAAGATTTCGTCCCAAATTTGGTTGTCCCAGTGCCATTGAAAGGAGTAAAGGGATAAAAAAAATATTTGGTGAACAAAAGGGGGAATATGTCAAGAAAGAAAGAAAAAAAAAATTTGATAACGCGACACACGCAGCGACGACCAATCATCGCCCAGAGTATCATGTTGAGAAGAAAAGCGGCCGGTCAAAAATTGCACAGAAAGAAGAGATACGTGATATGTGACATGTAAATCCTTGGATGATGGACAATGAAAATGAAGTTTTGTGCAGTCTCTCTGTCCCTGCCTCCGTTAGAGAGTGGGGAGAGCATGAGCACATTGAAAGGAGCAGTTATCTCGGAAGGGAGATAAAGGTCTTCAAAGGCCCGATGCCCTCTGATTTTCGCAGGGTCCAAAAGGAGGTGGGGTGTGATGGAAGAAGTGGTTTATGTCGTATTGTCAAAAGCATGTCTAGTTCCATCCCAACGAGTTCTCCGCCATAACGGGAGCGCTGATCATCTGCGAACGAGCAGTTCCACGGCTACCATGGCTGGGGGCACGGCCACCGGCAGCGAACATCGAACCAGCAGCGGAACCGCCCTGGCTCATCTGCTCAACAGTCGAGCTAGAGCGCCGGTGCAGTTGCTTTCTCTTGCGGTAGCGGCGGGCGACCCAGAACATACCCGCACCATAAGCGGCAGCACCGGCCACAACACCGACTCCGATTCCAACAGAGCTAGCCTTAGCCTTGGAGGTGCCGGCAGAGCCATCGGTGTTTTCGTTGTTGCCACCGCCGGAGCCACCATCACTGCCACCGTTGTTGTTACCGCCAGTCGAGTCGCTAGTACCACTAGGGTAGTTTCCGGAGAACTCGAGGGGAATTGTGGGGTCAACCATCGACATCAATGACTGGATGGATTCGCTAGCCTGGGTGTAGAGAGCAGAGTTAGGGTTAACCTTGAGCGCTTTCAGGGCATCGACCTTGTCACGAGGGAAGTAGAAGATAGCAAGGGTGGCGTTATAGCCCGTGGACTGCCAGTTGTAGTAAGGCTCAATAGCAAACATAACTGGGCCGTCCTTAGCAGAGAGGGCTGGCAGAGCATTCTCAATAGCTTGCGGAGTGTAGTTGAAGATCTGCGACGACGACAAGGGAGTGGTTGCAACAAATGACCAGGGCAGCTGGCTGTTGAAACCAAGCTGGAGCAAGATGGAGTCAGACGGAGGCTCGGTGACCTCGTTCGATGGGGTGATAGAGCCAGGGAGCGACGGTGGTGCCGTGGGCTTCGCGGTCTGACCGGAAGCCGAGCTCTCGGTGGCAGTGACAGTTGGCACAATAAGGATTGTCGATGGCATCCAGTCGTTGTCGTTGGAGGTAGAGGACGTATGCGTCTCCGTCGAGGTCTGAGGTTCCACGGTGGTCTTGGCCGTGCTCACTTCTTCGCTCGTCGAAGTTATCGAGATTGTCGAAGTTGTCGAAGTGGACGAGGGAAGGGGGGTAGAGGCTGGGTGAGAGGTGGGGATGGGAATCTTGGAGCTTTCTTGAGAGCCACTGCTGGGAACAGAGGCGGTAGTGGTAGTGCCCAGCAAAGGAACCGAGGCGGTGCTAGAACCAGAGATAGTTTCAGATCCAGAAGTTGAGGTAGAATCAGAGCCCGGGGAGTGTGGGACAGGAACTGATCCCAGGGTCTTGGTCGAGGTGGGGATAGCACCAGTGTTGATTGGGGTCGGGATGGCACCAGTGGTGGTACCCCCCTGACCAGGAATGATACCAGTCGACTTGGGCGGCAAAAGACTACCATTTGGCATAGACGCAGTCGGGATCAAGGCAGTGCTAGCAGTGCTACCAGTGCCAGTAGAGGTGAGATCAAGCACGGAATCCACACTTGACACGAGACTACTGACGAGACCATCAGAAGTTGAAGTTCCAGAGGGGGTTGGGGTGGTCGACGGTGAGCTGGTAGCGGAAGCAGGCACGCTGACCGGAATGGTAGGTGAGCTCAAAGCGTTCGAGGACACAGTAGCACTTGTGCTGTTCCCAGTGGAAGACTTGTCACCCAAGCCCAAAAGGTCGGCGAGATCCGACCCCGAGCTTGTCATGCTTGAGGCTGCGCTGCTGATCTTGTTGGCGCTAGAAGAGCCGGTGGGTGTCGCAGAGACGGAGCTATTGATTGTGGATTCGCCAATAACGCCGGCCAATCCTGAGGTCAGGTCACCAAGGAGACCGTCGCTGGAGGATGCAGTAGGAGTAGAAGAAGCAGGCGAAGTTACCTTGGCCGATGATTCTGAGGTAAGGGTCGCAGTCGAGGATGCTGTCCCACTCGAGGATGTGGTCGCAGTCAAGGATGCTGTCCCACTCGAGGATGTGGTCGCAGTCAAGGGTGTGCTCGCAGTCGCGGATGCGCTCGCAATCGACGACGTAGAATTACCTCCGAGGAGGTTCCCCAAACCCGAGGTCAAATTGCCGAGGAGACCGTCGCTAGAGGTCGTAGTCGAAGTAGACGTAGTCGAAGGAGACGCGGTCGAAGAAGACGCGGTCGAAGAAGACGCAGTCGAAGAAGACGCGGTCGAAGAAGACGTGGTCGAAGAAGACGCAGTCGAAGAAGACGTGGTCGAAGAAGACGCAGTCGAAGAAGACGCGGTCGAAGAAGACGCAGTCGAAGAAGACGCAGTCGAAGAAGACGCAGTCGAAGAAGACGCAGTCGAAGAAGACGCAGTCGAAGAAGACGCAGTCGAAGAAGACGCAGTCGAAGAAGACGCAGTCGAAGAAGACGCAGTCGAAGAAGACGCAGTCGAAGAAGACGCAGTCGAAGAAGACGCAGTCGAAGAAGACGCAGTCGAAGAAGACGCAGTCGAAGAAGACGCAGTCGAAGAAGACGCAGTCGAAGAAGACGCAGTCGAAGAAGACGCAGTCGAAGAAGACGCAGTCGAAGAAGACGCAGTCGAAGAAGACGCAGTCGAAGAAGACGCAGTCGAAGAAGACGCAGTCGAAGAAGACGCAGTCGAAGAAGACGCAGTCGAAGAAGACGCAGTCGAAGAAGACGCGGTCGAAGAAGACGCAGTCGAAGAAGACGCAGTCGAAGAAGACGCGGTCGAAGAAGACGCAGTCGAAGAAGACGAGGTCGAAGAAGACGCAGTCGAAGAAGACGAGGTCGAAGAAGACGTGGTCGAAGGAGACGTAGCTGGAGTAGATGTAGTCGAAGCCTTGGCTGATGAGTCGACCACCGATCCCTCCTTGCTTGTGGTTCCCGCATCGGTAGATGCGGCCTCGGAGCTCTTCTTGGTAGTGTTCTCGGTACTCGAACTCTCTGTCGTATGCGTAGTCGTGGTAGTGGTACTAGTCGGTTCACCGCCAATGATCGTAGTACCAGTGATACGGTGGGTAATCTCGGGGTTCTTGGGGTCGACTGAGATGGTCACAACAACGACTTCCTGTCCCTTCTGGGGTTGAGCCGGGGCGGAAGTTTCGGGGGTGGGAGTAGCCGTGGATGAAGTAACTTGGGTAGAAGTTAAATTGTCGAATACAGCGTCGAGGATAGAGCCAGGGTCGGGTTCAGCGTTTCTGCGAATCGTTCGCTTGACGTCCTGCGGGAAGTACCAGCGGGGCCGCTGAACGTGCGCTTCTGAAGCATCTTGAGCTGCGACGAGTTCAAGACCGCCTACAGCGAGGAAGGCTGCGAGAACGGAGATGGCGTCGGGACGCATATTGAACAATTCTGTACGTGATAGCTCAGAACGAGTCTAAGGTCAGTGTACAAAAGTGCGATAAACACCGTCTGTTAACAACTCATGAATTATCAGGGGATATGACAATAGGTAGATCGCCTGGAATATTCGAGTTTCCAACACAACAAGACTTCTGACAATTGTGATGAATTCACAATTTCAAGATTATTCCCAGAGTATCTAACGTCTCGATGGCAACCGATGAGACCGAATGGACGTAAATAATAATTCGACGTTAAATGAATGGAAAGGGGGATTTCGATAAATCTGAAACGACCCCCAAAGGCGAAAAAAAACGAGTGTGGGCTTAGAAAAGCTGTAAGGAGCGAACGACGACTTTCTGTAGAACCGTCCGGGCAACGAGATCAAAGAAAGGGAAAACAGGCAATGCGGGCGACCGATGCAAGGGGAGGTTGGCCCAGGTCAAAAACGCCGTTGAGGGTCAACGGGCGAACACAGAAAAGAAAACAGACAAGGGAGAGAAAGAAAGAAGTAAATGAGTGAATGAAGTTGAGGATTAGAGAAGAAGGAGGATCACTCCATCATTAGGGGGGGGAAAGGTGGAATGGGGGGGGCGGCACACGTTGTGGTAGCGTCAACAAGGGTAATTTACGGTAAATTACGTACTCTAGTGTATTTAATGAGCTGGTCCGGGCGTTTGGCAGGTGCGTAGGATGTGGCCACGCACTTGCCCCTGAGCGTTTAGTTATTTGCTTGTGATATCTGCTTTATTCCTACGGAGTACATATAACGTACAATGTTGTATGTTTGAACAATATATCCTGTGACTATAAACTTTCATTGTCTGTATATATGTACCATAAGACTTAGCTCATTTAAAACCTTTCAAGTCAACGTATCCCAAGGCCCTCATCTGAAACTATGTACGGAGTAGCTAAACTACCCTAAAAACTAACCTGCACGATATTTCCAAGACAAGGAAGTTAGGCAGTCTAGCCAGTACTTTGTACATAACGGCAATGATGGGTCACACCATACTCCGTACAGAAAACCATAATGGATAATGAATGTCCATCGGGGAAATCATGAGCCTGTTCCCTATAGGTCCACGATCGTTTTGTATGTACTAGTACATCCGACTGGGGCCTTTTTCGGCATATACAGTATGAAAAGACCGCTGTACGGAGTACAGGTACTCAGATGATATCTCCCTTTACTTTTCCCGTTATGCCGTTCGTCTGTGCAACAATACTATATGTTGTAATCCGGCGACGGCAAATATCAAGACCAACAATCAACAAGATGAGATTTGAAATCAAGATTCGCAACTCATAACCTGACTACAGTATTTCACACATAATATATAATCCAATGCCAGATACGGATTGGAGTATAGACATATAATGTCTAATGCAAGAATGGTCATTCGGTTTTTAAGCAATGTAGCACAATGATGGCAGCACTTAATTTCGGAAAAAAATATAAAATAAAATAAAAACCTCTGCCAAAAAAAAACCACCCGACCAAAAGTCTGTAATAGCGCCTGAAAAGCGTTTTTCATTTCGATCAATAGCCCCGGAGACCATTGACGAAAAGAAATCCAGAATGGAGTCGGGGGTAAACTCGAGCCGCGGATCACAATATAAAAGAAGGAAAAAGGGTAAAAAAAAGCGCAAGTCCTCTGCCAATTGCCTACTAAAGTTTAGTCCGTCGCAAGGTCTAGCCCGGAGGCGTCAACTAAGTGGGTCCCTCCCACACGCGTACCTGAGCGTGTCTAGAATCTCCTTAAGTGCGTGGCCCCAATTACGGCCCTTAGTCTCTTCAGTCTGTGATACACAGGCCTGTTTTTCGCCAGACACCCGGCTCACATTAACATAATTATTGTTAGTGGCTTAAGCTCGTCTTGCCCACTTATCTCCTTTTGGCTTAAGATCAACAAAGAGAATCAGCGTGGGTGTGCTGACTAGCCGCCGAACAGAATGCTTTTCAGTAAAAGAGTTGTCTGGCGTTCTCTGAACGAGGTATAGCCTAGTTCTTCTCATTTTGAAGATTCATGAGACATACAAAATTACCTTAGCTGGCTTGCGAGTCATATGCTGTGCGGCATCATTACAACTAGGTACTAGTTCAATCCACTGTAGAAGTAGGGGATGAGTCCTGGCTCAAAATTGGGTCATTAAAACCCGGCAGATGTTAGGAATGTTTCACACTCTATCAAGGTTTTAGGTTTTATCTCCAGAATAATAGAATTAATAAAAATTAACTGACACGAACACCTGCTCATAGTGTATTCTACAACATACAAACCCTGGATCCGAAGCTGATTGAGCTTCCAAGTTTTAAAAAATGTTAAAATACACCACGTGCTCCTGATCGGAATGGAGGAGGAGTTGGCAGCTGCGATTTCCCCTCATTCTTGTTGTTATTTTCAGATGCTCAGCATTCTTAGTGTGTTTGAGATTGTGCCAACCAATGCCAGATGGCGTAAAATCAATTAAGCCGAGAAATCCCAGTGTCATCTTCGCTAAATTATGTTTTTCCTCTCTAACTACAAGGTCTTGACTCTTTAGCTTTGTTCAAGAGCTTGTGGCTGCATACTGCATGGATCCTCGAAGCCTTTAGAAATGCAGGAACAAAGAACCGAGCATCCAAGCTTATGCGAGAGCCATGGTCCACAGGTTTAATTATAGTTGACTCAGCCACATTCCCTTTGTTTGCTCTAGGAGAGACTCCAGGTCAGCTGGATTTTTGGTTCGCTTCGCTGAAGACATGAACATATCAAGCGTCCATGGATGCTCCCAGTATTTCTTTTAAGAGCCTTTTATACAATAAACTTCCAGGGGCTCGTCAACTGTACCATGGGCGAATACTCCATACGCTAACCCTGTTCCTGAGCGTTACAGCCCCAGTCTCCACCCTTCATCCTTGGTTTCAGCCTGTATTTTTTGAAAAGTGCTGAACAAAAGTTACACACAAATAATGACAGTAATTTCGTAATATTTCCAACCAGGCTGTAAACTATACACCGATCATGTGACTTATTTTCTCGCACATTTGAGCCTTGCGTCCGGTGGAGAGTGTGACGCGAGTTGGACCGCAAAAAGAGCCGTGAAACACTTCGAGTGGAGTTGTCTGCCCTATTCATTCCCCACGTCATCCTCATCCCTGCAGTCCCGTTCAAAGTCTAGAACTGCGTCCATTGCCAGGTTTTGTAACCAGACCAGAGCACTCGATTTCGACATCCGATCCCTGAGGGAGAGACTTGACGGCAATGCAAGTACGCACCTAGAAAAGCCCAGGCCCGATGATAGTGAGAAACGGTCCACTTTTTTAGGAATACCATAAAAGAAAGAGGGATGGATTCCAATCATATTCCCTGTGGAATTCGAAGCTCGTTTCTTTGGCCACAGAGTACTTACCGGCTTAGGATCCGAAAAGAAAGTAGCGTAGACTTCGTTTACAGCCGAGAAATCAGCCATATCCGTGAGGAAGATGTTGACCTTGATTGCATCTTGGAGACTTGACCCTCCAGCCTCTAAAACGGCATTGAGGTTGCGTAGGATTTGTCGCTGTTCACATATCAGAAAATATATCACAAATCAGATGTCGCATCTCTCATACTGTTCGGTCCTGGACGGTCCCCTCCACCATTTTACCTGTGGTCGGGTCTACTCCCAACTGGCCAGAGCAGTAGACCACGTTGCCCACAACCATACCTTGAGATAGAATTGGGGGCGGGACAGGTGCGCCCTTGGTGCTGACGGGGGTGCGTGTTGGCCTGGACATTTTTAGGATTTGAGTCGAAATTATTTGAGTCAGAATGCGATTGAGAAGAATTTGTTGAGAGTCGTGCGAATTATTTGGCCGGCAGGGGGGATTCTGTGGGGATACGGTCGTTATCAATTAGGGATCCCCACATTGACTACTTCCCGAGGTCGGAGCACTCTACAACGATGCGATAGTGAGGCTATAGATATGTTCATTTTCAAAGTACATAATTTAGAATGAAAGCATGATTGATTTTTAATTAGGGAGTAAAAAAAAGCACTCTAGGTATAGATCTTGGTGCTCATGATATATATACTTATGGGTTTCATTTACCCAAAGTTAGCATTATTGCTTATTCTAGATTCTTTATCGACTTGTCTACACCCGGAGAATATGCTAACCCGGTTGTGCCGGCACTATTACCTCCGCTGCCAGACAACGAGAAAGGCAATGTATTGGCCGCAGCCAGTCGCTTCCAGGTTGGAACAAAGACCAGGATGAATGGTATATCTGTATTGAGTGCATTGGGAGTGACAAGCATGGTAAAAATATGTACTCTACCAGCAACTGTGCTAGCTAAGACCCAGTTAGCTAAAAAAAAACACGACTTCTCTGGGTGCTTGCACTAAAGTGCAGATGATATCTCTTGAAATGGGGGTTTGGCACACTGGTGCTTTGGGCGGACTGTAGTGACAGGCGACGCCATACATAAGATATGAAACCTAGAGCATCGACTGATGACTCTATAAAGTGTGCAAAAGTACTGCTTTGAAGCGAGAATTTTCATGTGTGACCATTTCAGGTAACCTCCAACTCCACCCTGGGCGGCTGTACCTATGAAGGATGTGGTCATTATTACAAACAACTTTGGGACATCCATGAGCTGCTTAGGTGGGATCCGAACAAGAAGCCCACCAGTGCTAAAGTCAGTACTTCAATGCAATCTTAAGGATTTCCGACTGTAGAGAGTCAAGACCATTGTAAAGGTAGGTGGGGACTTGGCGCTTCTCTATGCCTACGATGGCTCGATGTTGTTACCAGAAGCGAGACATGTCACTAACCTAGCCTTAAATCCTTCATTTAAACTAAATTTATGCCACAGACTAATGCATAGATATATATATCTATAATTATTTATACTTCACACCTCATGCTTGCCTTGTTAACACAAGGAGTGACCTCAAACAGCACAGACGGCGGGATGTTCAAGTATGACGTCAACATTGCTGACGTAACCTTGCGGGGAAACCGAGCGTTGCTGATCCAGACTCCTTTGGTCCTTCTTCCTCATTCCTTTTCGTTTCTTCTTCAGCCTTCGACTGAGAAGATCTGAGACAAATCATACCGTCCCATCTATTCCCATCATTTTTCTTTTCGAAAGGCCTCTGCAGGACAGACCTAGCCAGGATCAGTACTCTTATTATTGAGCCCCGTAAGTGGATCTGATCGATACAGCCATTAACTACTGCAGAATCACAGACCTTCAATAGCGCTAGAATAAATTGTCAGAATTAAACAACACCTTGAATTTTCACCTATAATCTCGAGGACTTATCATGAGTTCCTCGGCTGCAATGTCAATCAGAAAGTCGGGGCCTCGAGTTATTCGCCCGCCATCTTACCAATCGGTGGTCACGCAGACTTCAAATCGGAGTATATGGCGATGTGCACGAAACGGTCAGGGAGGCAAGACAGAGCGTATCCTACAGCGCTCTGACAAATATCAGCGATGCCCTCCATACAACCAGCGAAAGCCCGAGACTTGCCGTGACCGCAATGCTACTACTCCCAAGGATACATACTCAAGCTGGAGCTGGGCAGCTTGGCTTTCTCAGTCAAGTTTCTCTGACCTCCCCGCTGGCCGAGAGAGAAGGATCTGGGATTCGGATTCGGGGCAAACGCACAAAGACATGGAGTTTTTAAAAAGATACATAGAGGCAGACCCTTACAAAGCCGTCTTTGGGCGCCGATTGGACCCCTTTTCAAATTTCGACAAGAACGAAACTTCATTCGACGGTTTCCTTCAGTCGATCACCAGTATGGAAAAGCCACGCAGTGTTAGACCGAAAGTAGACAAGCGGCAAACGAGAAGTGACGCCAACCATGTTGGACTGCAGTACGATCCTATTAGTGGACGCATGGTGCCGATACCACAGCCCACTACACTCGAATCCAGCAAGCCAGAAGCAGAAAATAACTATCATAAAGCAATTGACTGTCCTTCAGGCACTGAAGTCGACGCAAAATTTGCTCACAACCCCAGTGTGACCGAGGATGGACGGTTTCAGCATGGAAACACGGGACCGAGTCCCGAAGCCCAGTCAAGCTCACAGTCAAGCTCACAGTCAACCATTGACTGTTCTCCAGGCAGTGAGCTAGATATACTCTTCACCTCAACCCCCACCTCTCAGGATGTGCAGGACAGGCTTCAGGTTCCTCGGGAAACCAAACGAAAGCCCTTCATAATAACCGATCACCCTTCTGGAAGTAAATCGGAAACATTGTCTGTTTCTGAATCTGTTCCTTCTGCACAGCCCCAGCAGGACACATCCAAGGTCAATGGAAACACCGATAAACCGAATTTGGATGTCAGTTTGACTGCGAGCACTAACGTAGAATGCCCCCCGGGAAGTGAACTGGAGGCTACGCTCATATCTGATCCTACTAGCCGCTTTGTCCAGGGTTCTCTGTCTGGGTTAGAGACACAAGCCCTGAACAAGCAAACTGAGATTTCAATTGATTGCCCACCAGGCAACGAGGTGGACCCAATACTTTCTTCTGAGCTTGGTAGTCTCGGTGTTAAGTCCACCGGTCCTGTTCGGCAAACGGCTGACACTGCCGCCATGTCGGGCGCCCAAGAAAGCTTTGAGTACTCTCCAGGTAGTGAGACTGAAGCAAAGATTTTATCCGACTCAGCCAGTCAAGGAATTGCCCAACTCAAAGCCCAGACCTCTGTCTATTGTCCTCCTGGAAGCGAAATAGACGCCGAGTTTACTTGCAACACAGAATCAATTAAGGAAAATCAATCACAACCAGAACCACTCATTGGCCTTGACACATCCAAGATAGCCAACAACGTTGTCGACTGTATACCTGGGAATGAATTAGAGGCAAAAATAATTTCTGGTATGGGTCCCAATGAGAATGAGGACCTGAGCGGCCTGGAGGCTAGTAACATTCGCTCTCGCTATGCTCGTTTGGAATCAAAGGTGCAAGCCAATCCGCTAGATTTCGATACTTCTGAGGACCGCGTCAGTGACTTCATTTTCGAAAGCCAGGACCTAGCCACTGAAAAAGGAGAACAACCAGCAGACTCCCAAACTCCTTCCCCGAAATTCCATATTCTCGCTTTTGATACTTCGACGTCGCAAGTCTCAGCCGCACAAGCAGACTCATTCTTCGGCATCGATGATGATAGTCAGCCAATTGAAATTCTGTCTCGACTGCATAATCCTGCCAAATTCCTACCTTATTTGGAGAAAATGCAAGAAGATGGTTACGAAATTGCAACCGGGGGAGGCAACATCCTTGTCTTCCGAAAGACTCAAATCACCCCTTGTCATACCCTCTCAAATACATCAACAGACGAAGAACCAGCTATTCACGCCGAAATTGCCCAGCATCTTCGCCATGACTCAATAAACTCCGCTGCCACATACGCCGGAACTCCCTGGCAATCCACCAGTGAGGTGAGTAGATAGTAGAATTGTCTATTGGTGGTTTCCTAACAAGTCTACTTAGCCTCCTTCAGCAACTAGATCCTCTAGCTCCGCGTCGGAGCCAACCACAAAATCCGAGTCTTCATTTCGCAAAACAGGCCGCAGGATGCTCATCACAAGCACAGCTACCGCAGCGACATGTTACGCTATCGGAGTCATGACCGAGTTCTTCCGCACAGGTGGAAATGATGGGCGGGGAGTTGATGGATTTACTGTGTTTGAGTCAGATCGACGTCGTCGAGAGTAGGCTGTACCGGTGGCAGTTTTCGGGTTTTATTTTGCGATTATTACAAGTCATTCATTGGCGTTCGAGTTCTGGAACAGGAAATTGTCACGTATATTCGATGGATTTTTGGATTTCCTTTTTCTTCCCATCGTGCAAACTCGTGTATCCTACCTACTATTGCCATTTTGTCTCGCGGGATATCAGAGTGCTTTAAAACTAGATCCAGGTATGGAACAAAGACCAACATTGAATATAATCCTCGATGAAGACAGTTAATAGAGTCCACAATGCAATTCTATGAGAGCCTGCTGCACCTATAGCTGTGAATTCGTTGAGGCCTTAATGTCTTGGTTTAGACTAGCATTCCTTTACCGAAAGATCTTTGGAACTCCTTTTTGTTTGAACTCTCCGGAAGGTCTTCCAAACAGGAGCGAAACCTTTTATCTCGTCAGAACATACAATATCAGCCGCAAAGAGCCTAATCATATGTGACATTGTATGAAGACCGAGGGAGAACAACAAAAGAGAATGAATAACGTGTCCCCATATCATAGGCCTGGAAGTGTCATCACGTTTTAGGCACGTTTTGGACAAAACAGTTCAAATCCAGCCCCTTTGCCCCCGGATGATTGGATGCTGCAATACGTATGAGAAATTGAATGTTATTTTCGGTCCATAGGTTACGGACGTGTAGGCAGGAACATGTTGATTTTGCAAGCCGCGCAGGATTTTCATCTGTCTGGAGATTGGCTGAATCGTGGGGACTTGGCGGGATAAATTGACTTAATATACTGTTCTGATTAATAAAGAACCAAGATACTATGAGGAATCAGAAGACTGAAAAGGCTTCCAATAAAGAATGATGGGTGTCTGTGAAAGAAGATGTTAGTTCTGTCATGGAGCAAAGGCTTTAGGTTGATTCAGATTCTGAAGTCACACGCATGTCCAATTTCTGTGAAGTGCCCGAGGGCAGACTCACATCATGTTTTAAGTGCCAGCAATAGGAGCTCCCGTTTAAAAGAAACAGCATATAAGAGAATAAGTCATACTATACGTACCTAGGTATGCTAAGTGGCTAACTATGGATCCAATTTCCAGTCCATAGGCAGCATTAAGCAGAAAAGAGGATGTGTTCACTCTGGAGGTGGGAAGGTCGGGTCGAAAGATTGTGATATTGAGAAAGGGAAAGGGCAAACGAGGGCCAACGATACTGCTTTTATATCATTACATTTGACTGTACTAAAGTGAAAATGGAAGTAGCAAATAGACTGGATTATGTTAAGAGTATTTATCAAGGAGACACACAGAGAGAGAGAGAGAGACGGAGAGAGAGAGAGAGAGAGAGAGAGAGAGAGAGAGAGAGAGAGAGAGAGAGAGAGAGAGAGAGAGAGAGAGAGAGAGAGAGAGAGAGAGAGAGAGAGAGAGAGAGAGAGAGAGAGAGAGAGAGAGAGAGAGAGAGAGAGAGAGAGAGAGAGAGAGAGAGAGAGAGAGAGAGAGAGAGAGAGAGAGAGAGAGAGAGAGAGAGAGAGAGAGAGAGAGAGAGAGAGAGAGAGAGAGAGAGAGAGAGAGAGAGAGAGAGAGAGAGAGAGAGAGAGAGAGAGAGAGAGAGAGAGAGAGAGAGAGAGAGAGAGAGAGAGAGAGAGAGAGAGAGAGAGAGAGAGAGAGAGAGAGAGAGAGAGAGAGAGAGAGAGAGAGAGAGAGAGAGAGAGAGAGAGAGAGAGAGAGAGAGAGAGAGAGAGAGAGAGAGAGAGAGAGAGAGAGAGAGAGAGAGAGAGAGAGAGAGAGAGAGAGAGAGAGAGAGAGAGAGAGAGAGAGAGAGAGAGAGAGAGAGAGAGAGAGAGAGAGAGAGAGAGAGAGAGAGAGAGAGAGACAGAGAGAGAGAGAGAGAGAGACAGAGAGAGAGAGAGACAGAGAAAGAGAGAGAGACAGAGAAAAAAAAAAGAGGGGGATAGATATATGCGAGAACGACCGGAGTCGAACCGGAACAGTCCAGGTAGTGGAAGATCTTCGGCACTTCCCTCGTGGTACACATTGTCATGTTACCACTAGGCCACCTGCTGTTGGGGATACTAGTACTAGGTTGCACTTTCTTTTGATTCACACTATCCTTTGTTTGTGCATAGACAGTGCTACCCCCCTTATGTCACCCCTGTACTTTGCTTTACACAGGCATCCTCTGCAAACTTGGTGATTGTCAAACTTGAATCTAGTGGCTGCTGGAAAGAAATATTCAGACCCAGCTCCAGCTCCTTGAAGATCCAATTCCGCAACTCAGCACCAATCATAATATCAACCCCATAGCTGGCAATAGACCGGCTATTTCCCTCAAACTCGTCTATGTCGAGCATCAACGTACGACCAAGCTTCGCAATAAAGTGTTCGCGCACAGCGTGAACTGCCTGAATTCATTCCATTCCTTCCAACGAAGACAGGATACTTTGACTCCCACCGCCAGCAGATGCATTCTAAATCTGGGACTTCATAGCCCAAACAGTATGATTGAATCGCGCACCCCTTGTGTTTGAGTAACTCCTTGAGCTCGTTGCTCTCCGTGATCACCCCAGCTCCGAGGACCATTGGAGGGACTATGGAGACTGAACTCTGCTGGCGAAAGCATCTAGGTTGCTGTTTCCAGCAGCGTGGTTGCGTTGTCCTTTCCCAATACTCCGGAGATGGAGCTCGTTGGCACAGACTGAGAAAAGAATACAAAGTTGGGAGCTTCTTTCTTCATGAGCTATGATGTAAGGCTACAGCCCAGACCTACGAGACATCCGATGAGGTACGCGGCATCGGCACGTAGTGTCAAGCGAGGGCTAGGGGGCAGGACATTCAAAGTTACCTCTGACATTTCTTGCAAAATGACCGCTTTATCCTTCATGAAGCTATCAGAGAAATATGCCAGGGCACCATCAAGCCCATGAATGTTCTTAAGTGACCGGGGAAAGGTTGTGGGGATGATGGATGGAGAGTCGAAATTAGATTACTCGGTGGACTACCGAATATTGCCAAATTTTAGTTAAGTTACGAGATCATCAATGAACACCACACAACCTTCCAAGGTGCGATGGCAGAAACCCAGGTCGTACAACTAGGAGCAATGTCTTACATGAGATCAAGCATGTAAGAGCAAACATGTATTGCTGTGATTGAACAAGAAGCAATCGGACTTTTGTTCTTGTGGATCCATCAGCACAGGAAGATCAGTGGTTTGTGGGGTCACCCCAGTTTGAGGCCGATTTATATGATTATATCAGCGGCGCCGGCTGGGGTTCGGCCGAACTATGAAAGGGATGGATATCAGGTCTACATTGTACGTTGTGTGTGGTTCACAACCCCTGGGGCCAGTGGGTATAAATCATCCCAAGGTTATCCAGTGCTATATGTGAGCATGCCCCAAACCATGTGTCGAAAGCTATGTTACAATACATGACTGGGAACCCGAGTATTCAACACCTCGGAAAATACATGGACCGCTATGATAGTGGGCCCCATACAAATTGCATATTAAGCTTAGTCAGTTATGCCCCAGCAAATTGTCAAATAGGGGATTCTTGTCATTTTAGTTAGTTAGAGTCATACACATCTGTCATTTTGAAACATATATTGCTGTACTGGTGATTTCCGACAGTTATAAGCCCGGAATCGTTCCATTCGAATAGATCTATCTGCATATAGATCACCTTTCAACCTCGCTGTCGCCGAATTAGTGGATGAATTGATACCTAAGTCAACCCCTGAATCGTCGAAGGCAACCCCTGACTCCTCTAAAAAGTATCGGAAGTCATTAATATACTAGTATTAATATGACTAGACTTCGGCATAACCCACTCTAACCCGGACCCAACCCAACCCAACCCAACCCAAAATGGGTTTTGGGTCTATTACTTCGACCTAACGATGGGTTTTAGATTATAGCTCATAACCCAAAACCCATTAGGTAACCTATTAGGGCCCTAATATAGTGTAAACTAGATAAACAGACTTTTAGTGTGTAACTATATAATTAATATATTTTTTGCTTATAATATTAAGTATTTTACTTATAGCGCTCTTCTAGAAAAAATGGAGAATAAATTAAATAATTGAACTAGGATGTATTTCTCTAATATTACTTAAAATCCTTATCTACCCTACTCTTACGCTTCCTCCCTAAGGCCTATCTCTAAGTTATAGTCTCTGGTAACTCTAGCTTTGTTACCTCTATATCTATATCTATTAAATAAGGAGATATCTCTTATAGTCTATTATCTACTTTTTCCTTTTTATTATCACTAATTAGGTTAAGCTTAGTATCCTTTATATATTTATTATTCTACTCCTTCGCTAACTTAATCTTNCTTTTTATTATCACTAATTAGGTTAAGCTTAGTATCCTTTATATATTT